>NC_048588.1:27100981-27188481 GCF_013265735.2 Oncorhynchus mykiss
CAGAGCACCATTAAATCATTATTAAAAAATGGAAAGAATATGGCACCACAACAAACCTGCCAAGAGAGGGCCGCCCACCAAACTCACAGACCAGGCAAGGAGGGCATTCATCGGAGAGGCAACGAAGACACAAAAGATAACCCTGAAGGGGCTGAAAAGCTCCACAGTGGAGACTGGAGTATCTGTCCATAGGACCACTTTAAGCCATACACTCCACAGAGCTGGGCTCTACGGAAGAGTGGCCAGAAAAAAGCCATTGTTTAAAGGAAAAAAAGGAGCAAACACATTTGGTGTTTGCCAAAAGGCATGTGGGAGACTACCCAAACTTATGGAAGACGGTACTCTGGTCAGATGAGACTAAAATTGAGCTTTTTGGCCATCAAGGAAAACACTGTCTGGTGCAAACCCACCACCTCTCATCAGCCCGAGAATACCATCCCCATAGTGAAGCATGGTGGTGTCAGCATCATGCTGTGGGGATGTTTTTCATCGTCAGGGACTGGGAAACTGGTCAGAATTGAAGGAATGATGGATGACGCTAAATACGCGAAATTCTTCAGAGAAACCTTTCGGTCTTCCAGAGATTTGAGACTGGGACGGAGGTTCACCTTCCCAGCAAGACAATGACCCTAAGCATACTGCTAAAGCAACAATTGAGTGGTTTAAGGGGAAACATTTAAATGTCATGGAATGGCCGAGTCAAAGCCCAGACCTCAATCCAATTGAGAATATGTGGTATGACTTGAAGATTGCTGTACACCAGCGGAACCCACCCAACTTGAAGGAGCTGGAGCAGTTTTGTCTTTAAGAATGGGCAAAAATCCCAGTGGCTAGATGTGCCAAGCTTATAGAGACATACCCCAAGAGACTTGCAGCTGTAATTGCTGCAAAACGTGGCTCAAAAGGGGGGGTGGGGGGGGGGGGGGGGGGGGGGGGGGGGGGGGGGGGGTGAATAATAATGCATGCTCAAGTTTTAAGTTGTTTTGTCTTATTTCTTGTTTGTTTCACAATAAAACATATTTTGCATCTTCAAAGTGGTAGGGATGTTGTGTAAATCAAATTATACAGGCCCCCAAAAAAATATATTTTATTTCCAGGTTGTATGGCAACAAAATAGGAAAAATGCCAAGGGGGTGAATACTTTCGCAAGCCTCTGTAGCTGAAGCGTATACTATCGAATCAAAACATTGGCCATGCACAATTTGTTTTTTCAAGACATATCTTTCATCTCTGTACTAGCGCCATGCTCCTGTATGTCATACCATCACGACAGCAGGCGCATCTTCATTGGGCAGGACAACGGAGCCATTGTGGTGAGTGAGATGAAGCCTTTAAGATGACCTCATGTGTAAACCCCAGTCTCTGTGTTTTGAGTGGACCCATAACATTCCAATCTGGTTCACACTGACCCCGTTTCTAATGTTTCCCTGCTTTGAATGAGAAACAAGCTACAAGTATGAAGTTACATGGAATAAGAGTGGGACGGGTAACTGATCTTTATTATTGTTTGGTGGTGCTAACAGGAATTCCTTCTGTCTGAAGATTTCAACAAGATGAACCATGTGAAGACCTATCCTGGTGAGATCTTAGTGGGGGTTTTCTGCCTTTACAAAGCCAATGAAAACTAAGAAGCTTTGGTGACGTAGACATGATATGATCTCTAGTGTTCAGTAATGGAGTCTTGTGTAACAGTATATATCAGTGATAATGGCCCTTTAGTGTACATTAGTGTGTGTATGTGTGTCTACTGGGCTGTGTACTGAAGCACTGCCCAGTCCCATGAGAAATCATCTGGTCCCTACCCAGCATGCCTCTGGGGAAATGTCCGAACAGGAAATAGAGACCCAACGTCATTGCTGCTTAGAACACATGCATGCACACACTCACAGACCCAGACCCACAGTGAAAGAGGATAAGTCATTATTGTTCAAGCAATCCCAACTTGATGATGATGATGATGATGATGATGATCCACCACCACCTCATATTGTCTGACTATTAATTTGTTATTACAGTCACCTTCCCCCAGGCTCAGAGAATATATGGTCTCTGTTACTAACAGCCTAGCCATGCAGTCTGGACCCTCCTCTCATCACGGGAAAATCCCTGCTTAGGGAAACTTGAGTTGTTGTTTTTTTAAGAATTAAATGCCACAAAACATGTCTCTGGAAGTTTGTAGCAGTTCTCATCCAGCAGTGAAAATGGGCCCAGAACAGAATATCTCCATTAAGTGATCTATAGTCTTTCTACTCGCTAAAACCTTTTGCAGAAAGAGAAAGTTGAGTGGATAATGAATTCAACATTTGTGTGTATTTAACCCATTGTGGCTGTGTGTCCAGCCCATCAGAACCGTGTGTCAGACATGGTGTTTTCTCTGGAGAGCGAGTGGGTGGTGAGCACCGGACACGACAAGAGTGTGAGCTGGATGTGCACCCAGAGCGGCAGTATGTTGGGGCGCCACTACTTCGGCTCCTGGGCCTCCTGTCTACAGTATCCTTCTCTGTTTGCGTGAGAGCTGGACAGGGGTCAGTTTATTGTTAATGTTCATATTCCTAAGAATTACTTCTTTGGTCAAAGGTAACTTCCTATCTGTCCTATGTGCTCTTCCTGTGTATCTTCCTTGACTCTGTGTCTAGGTATGACAATGACACCCAGCATGCCTTTGTAGGGGACTACTCAGGACAGATCACCCTGCTGAAACTGGAGAGACAGACCTACTCCACCATCACCACACTGAAGGGCCACGAAGGTAACACACACACCACAGGAGGTTTGTGGCACCTTAATTGGGGAGGATGGGCTCGTTATAATGAGTGGAATGGTATAAAATACATGCTTTTCAGGCGTTTGATGCCATTTGCTCCATTCCAGACATTATTATGAGCCATTTGCCACTCAGCAGCCTCCTGTGACACACACAGGGACACACGGACAGCCTATGGACAATATGGAAACGGACACTACAAATTGCTCGGATGCCATCTCTAACTGGCAATCATTTAAAAAGAGGAAATGTTGCTGGCAGATTGTATGGCACTATACTGTATTGTCATGCAGTGGGGTAACAGTTTTGTACTTGTATGTATAGTGGGGCAAAAAAGTATTTAGTCAGCCACCAATTGTGCAAGTTCTCCCACTTAAAAAGATGAGAGAGGCCTGTAATTTTCATCATAGGTACACTTCAACTATGACAGACAAAATGAGAAAAAAAATCCAGAAAATCACATTGTAGCACATCTGGGACATCATGTCTCGCTCCATCCACCAACGCCACGTTGCACCACAGACTGTCCAGGAGTTGGCGGATGCTTTAGTCCAGGTCTGGGAGGAGATCCCTCAGGAGACCATCCGCCACCTCATCAGGAGCATGCCCAGGCGTTGTAGGGAGAACATACAGGCACGTGGAGGCCACACACACACTACTGAGCCTCATTTTGACTTGTTTTAAGGACATTACATCAAAGTTGGATCAGCCTGTAGTGTGGTTTTCCACTTTAATTTTGAGTGTGACTCCAAATTCAGTCCTCCATGGGTTGATACTTTTAATTTCCATTGATAATTTTTGTGTGATTTTGTTGTCAGCACATTCAACTATGTAAAGAAAAAAGTATTTAATAAGAATATTTCATTCATTCAGATCTAGGATGTGTTATTTTAGTGTTCCCTTTATTTTTTTGAGTAGTGTATATATTGTGTGTGTGATTGCACATTGTTTTTTACGAAAATTGCGTGGGTGTACCAGTCAGGTTTGGACACACCTGCTCATTCAAGGGTTTTTCTTTATTTTTACTATTTTCTACATTGTAGAATAATAGTGAAGACATCAAAACTATGAAATAACATGTAGTAATCGAAAAAGTGTTAAACAAATCAAAATAGATTTGAGATTCTTCAAAGTAGCCACCCTTTGCCTTGACATTTTTTACATACTCTTGGCATTCTCTCAACCAGCCTCGCCTGGAATGCTTTTCCAACATTTGCTGAGAAGTTGTTGGCTGCTTTTCTTTCACTCTGTGGTCCAACTCACCCAAACCATCTCAATTGGGTTGAGGTCGGGTGATTGTGGAGGCCAGGTCATCTGATGCAGCACTCCATCACTCTCCTCCTTGGTCAAATAGCCCTTACACAGCCTGGAGGTGTGGGTCATTGTCTTGTTGAAAAACAAATGTTGGTCCCACTATAAGCGCAAACCAGATGGGATGGTGTACCGCTGTGGTAGCGATGCTGGTTTAGTGTGCCTGGAATTCTAAATAAATTACAGACCGTGTCACCAGCAAAGCACCATCACACCTCCTTCTCCATGCTTCACGGAAGAGGGCCCTATTTGGTAAAAGACTAAGTCCATATAATGGCAAGAACAGCTCAAATAAGTAAAGAGAAACGACAGTCCATTCCTTTTAAGACTTGAAGGTCAGTCAATATGGAACATTTCAAGAACTTTTAACGTTTTTTTCAAGTGCAGTCGAAAAAACCATCAAGTGCGAGGATGAAACTGGCTCTCATTTCCCTTTGACTCACCCCAACCTTCTAAAGTCAATCAAATGTTATTTGTCAAATGCTTCGTAAACAACCGGTGTAGACTGAAATGCTAATTCAGAAAGTTTTCAGATCCCTTCCCCTTTTCCACATTTTGTTACAGCCTTATTCTAAATAACATTTTCCCTGACAATACCCCATAATGACAAAGTGAAAACAGGTTTTTAGGAATGTTTTGGAAACGTATTTAAAAATAAAAAAAACAGACCTTATGAGACTCGAAATGGAGCTCAGGTGCATCCTGTTTCCATTTATCATCCTTGATGTTTCTACAACTTGATTGGAGTCCACCTGTGGTAAATTGAATTGATTGGACATGATTTGGAAAGGCACACGTCTCACAGTTGACAGTGCATGTCAGAGTAAAAACTAAGCCATGAGGTCGAAGGAATTGTGTGTAGAGCTCCAAGACAGGATTGTGTCGAGACACAGATCTGGGGAAGGGTACCAAAATATGTATAGTATTGAAGGACCCCAAGAACACTGTGGCCTCCATCACTCTTAAATGGAAGAAGTTTGGAACCACAAAGACTCTTCCGAGAGCTGACCGCCCGGCCAAACTGAGCAATCGGGTGGGAAGGTCCTTGGTCAGGGAGCTAACCAAGAATCCGATGATCACTCTGACAGCGCTCCATAGTTCCTCTGTGGCAATGGGAGAACCTTCCAGAAGGACAAACGTCTTTGCTGCACTCCACCAATCAGGCCTTTATGGTAGAGTGGCCAGATGGAAGCCACTCTTCAGTAAAAGGCACATGACAGGAAACTTGTCACCATTCCTACGGTGAAGCATGGTGGTGTTTTTCAGCGGAAGGGACTGGGAGACAGGATCAAGGGAAAGATGAAGGGAGCAAAGTACAGAGATTCTTGATGAAAACCTTCTCAGGACCTCAGACTGGGGCAAAGGTGAGCCCGATCGAACATCTCTGGAGAGACCTGAAAATAGCTGTGCAATGGTGCGCCCCATCCAACTTGACAGAGCTTGAAAGGATCTGCAGAGAAGAATGGGAGAAACTCCCCAAATACAGGTGTGCCTTGCATGTGGAGTCATACCCAAGAAGACTCAATGCTGTAATCCCTGCCAAAGGTGCTTCAACAAAGGTGCTGAGTAAAGGGTCTGCATACTTATGTAAATGTCATATTTCATTTTTTTTTATTTGCAACAAAAAAAAGTAAACATGTTTTTGCTTTGTCATTATGGGGTATTGTGTGTAGATTGATGAGGGGGGAAAACTATTTAATCCATTTTAGAATAAAGCTGTAAAGTAACAAAATGTGGAACAAGTCAAAGGGTCTGAGTACTTTCTGAATGCACTGTATGTGACTGGGTACCAGTACTGATTCGATATGCAGGGGTACGAGGTAATTGATGTAGATATGTACATATAGGTAAGGATAAAGTAACTAGGCAACAGGATAGATAATTAAGCAAAGGGGTACGAAGGGCTGTTATATATGGTCAATATACCACGGCTAAGGGTTGTTCTTATGCACAACACTGAGTGCCTGGATACAGCCCTTAGCTGTGGTAGTGTATTGGCCAACAAACCCCAGAGGTGCCTTATTGCTGCTATTATTATTACCAAAGTAATTAGAACAGTAAAAAAATATGTTTTGTCATACCCATGGTATACAGTCTGATATACCACTGCCTTCAGCATCTTGGAGCCAAACTACTTGGTTTATAATAAACATTATACCATGGCATTGTTGAATACTCATTTCTGATTGGCTTGAAGGGCATTCTTTGTAGCGTGCATTATTTCTCTATAATGCACATGTTCAACGTTTGAGCTGCTTTAGAAAGCAAAAGTCGAACTGAACATTTATTGGTGGTGTTGAATTTGATTTTCATACTAGCAGTAGGGCTGAAGGTTTGGTTAGCGAAACATGCAACTATGTTTGTTTGGTCACCAAGGCAACTAGCTACTGTACTAAACTTGCAGGCTACTTAGTGGATGTTGAACACATTTCTAGTGGCAAATGTGGTAAATTATTTATTTATTTAACCTTTATTTAACTAGGCAAGTCAGTTAACATAAATTGTAAATTCTTATTTACAATGACAGTCTACCCCTGCCAAACCCGGACGATGCTGGGCCAATTGTGCATCGCCCTATGGGACCACCAATCACGGCCCAATGTGACACAGCCTGGATTCGAACCAGGGACTGTAGTGATGCCTCTTTCATTGAGATGGAGTGCTTTAGACCGATGCTCCACGCGGGAACCCAAAATGATGCACCTTCCACATCATTCATAATTTTCCATAGAATGCATAGCCCCTTGTTGATTGTCCATTTTTGCACCAGAAAAAGTGCAAAAAGGGTCCATGCAGATAGTAGCAATTGGTTAACTTTTTAGCAATCTAATGCCGTTGGGTTAGAAACTGTTAAGGGTCCTGTTGGTTCCTGACTTGGTGCATCGGTACAGCTTTTCTGTGCGATAGCAGAGAGCTCAGTCTTATGACTTGGGTGGTTGGTGTTTTAGAACATTTTTTGGGTTTTCATCAGACACCACCTGGTGTAGAGGGCCTGGATGGCAGGAAGCTCAGTGATGTACTGGGTGATGTACTGGGTGATGTACTGATGTACACGTCTTGCGGTTGGATGCCAAGCAGTTACCATACCAAGCGGTCACACTACCAACCACCCGTCTGTTGTCATAACTTCCTGGTCTCTCTCTCCTTCTCCTCACCCCCCCCCCCCCCCCCCCTCAGGTAGTATTGGAGCTCTGTGGTGGGATCCTGTTCAGAGGCTTTTGTTCTCAGGAGCGTCTGACCACAGTGTCATCATGTGGGATATCGGGGGCCGCAAGGGACGAACACTACTGCTCCAGGGACACCAGTAAGAGGGAGGGTGTGTGTGTGTGTGTGTCAGCCAATGCATATGCTTATCAGTAGCAGGGCTTTGTAGGTCAGTACCAGTTGTCGCAGGGAGCTGTTCACTTCCTAATGTTTTATTTTGATGTTTTACCATCTGTGAGCTCCTCAGATGGCGTAACTATCAGACCAATTTACGTCTGGAATTCTTTGGAAGATCACTCTATTTTCTACACCCCCCCCCCCCCCCCCCAGTGAACGAGTGCAGGCGGTGCGATACCTGCAGCTGACCAGACAGCTGGTGTCCTGTTCTGCAGATGGCGGCGTCACTGTGTGGAACATGGACACTCCCAGAGAAGAGGTAGGTACAGTGCATTCGGAAAGTATTCATACCCCTTGATTTTTTCAACATTTTGTAAAGTTACAGCCTTATTCTAAAAGTTTTTTTCCACTTATCAATTTAAACACAATACTCCATAATGACAAAGGGAAAAACAGGTTTTTAGAAATGTTTGCAAATTGATTCTAAATACAAAACTCATATCACTTTTACGTAAGTATTCAGGCTCTTTACTCAGTACTTTGTTGAAGCACCTTTGGTGACGACAGCCTTGAGTCTAATTTGGTATGGCGCTACAAGCTTGGCACACCTGTATTTGGGGAGTTTATCCCATTCGTCTCTGCAGATCCTCTCAAACTCTGTCAGGTTGGATGAACAATGTCACTGCACAGCTATTTTCAGGTCTCTCCGGAGATGTTTGATCGGATTCAAGTCCGGGCTCTGGCTGGGGCCACTCAAGGACATTCAGAGACTTGTCCCGAAGCAAGTCCTGTGTTGTCAAGGCTGTGTGCTTTGGGTCGTTGTCCTGTTGGAAGGTGAACCTTCACTCCAGTCTAAGGTCCTGAGCATTCTGGAGCAGGTTTTCATCAAGGATCTCTCAGTACTTTGCTCCGTATATCTTTCCCTTGACCCTGACTAGTCTCCCAGTCTCTGCCACTGAAAAACATCCTCACAGCATGATGCTGCCACCACCACATTTCTCCATAGGGATGGTGCCAGGTTTCCTCCAGACCTGATGCTTGGCATTCAGGCCAAATAGTTTAATCTTGGTTTCATCAGACCAGAGAATCTTGTTTCTCATGGTCTGAACTCCAAGTAGGCTGTCGTGCCTTTTACTGAGGATTAGCTTCCGTCTGGCCAGTACCATAAAGGCCTGATTGGTGGAACGCTGCAGAGATGGTTCTCCTTCTGGAAGGTTTTCCCATCTCCCCAGAGGAACTCTGGAGCTCTTTCGGAGTGACCTTCGGGTTCTTGTTCACCTCCCTGACCAAGGCCCTTCTCCCCCGATTGCTCAGTTTGGCCGGGCGGCCAGCTCTAGGAAGAGTCTTGGTGTTTCCAAACGTCTTTCATTTAAGAGAGATGGAGGTCACTGTTCTTGGGGTACTTCAGTACTGGATCATTTTTTTGGTACCCTTCCCCAGATCTGTGTCTCGACACAATCCTGTCTTGGAGCTCTACGGACAATTCCTTCGACCTCATGGCTTGGTTTTTGCTCTGACATGCACTGTCAACTGTGAGACCTTATATAGACAAATATGTGCCTTTCCAAATCATGTCCAATCAACTCAATTTACCACAGGTGGACTCCAATCAAGTTGTAGTAACATCTCAAGGATGATCAATGGAAACAGAATGCACCTGAGCTCAATTTCGAGTCTCACAGCAAAGGGTCTGAATCCTTATGTAAATAAGGTATCTCTTTTTATTTTCAATTTAAAAAAATGTGCTTTGTCATTATGGCGTATTATGTGTCGATTGATGAGGGGGGGGACAATTACATTTTAGAATAAGGCTGTAACGTAACAATGCAGGAAAAAGTAAAGGGGTCTGAACTTTCAGAATGCACTGTAAATCAGGAGCCAGGAATACATCTCAATGCCTCACGTCACCTTTTCCTTAAAAAGCAGAGGTGGGTTACCTTTTTGGCACATATCGTAGTTATCCCACCCCTGCCTTAGATGCTGCTGAACTCACAATCTCCTTGTTAAGGAGCGACGTCAACTCTCTACTGCCCTTTGGTGTTGAAAGTTGAATATTGCTACAAAGTAACATCACTCCCCCTCTACTCTGTAACTTTCTCTTCCTGCTTGACTCTCTACAGGCTCCTCAGTGGTTGGACAGTGACTCATGTCAGAAGTGTGAGCAGCCTTTTTTCTGGAACGTCAAACAGATGTGGGACTCAAAGACCATTGGGCTTAGGCAGGTGAGAGGGCAGGCAGCCTCTGGTATAGTCCAGAGCCCTGTATTGAGAATATAATACAAGGCTCTGGCATAGCCATTACTGTGACCTTGTAACTGTATAATAGTAATGGTAGAACTATAGGAACTAGGGAGTGATCAGTTCATTTTTTTTTACCCTTGGCTAATGCTGATGTGGGACTCTAAGACCATTGGGCTTCGGCAGGTGAGAAGGCAGGCAGCCCCTGGTGTAGCCATTACTGTAATGCAAATATCCTTGTGACTCTATTGTAATAGTAGTGGTAGAAATATAGATATAGGCACATAGAAATATAGGAACTAGGAGTGATCTGTCTTTATTATTTGACCCTTGGCGAACCCTCGTGTTTCCTGTTTTAGCACCACTGCAGGAAGTGTGGCAAAGCGGTGTGTGGGAAGTGTAGTTCCAAGAGCACTACATACCCTGTGATGGGCTTTGAGTTCCAGGTGCGTGTGTGTGACACCTGCTACGACACCGTCAAGGACGAGGAGTGAGTATGATCAACGAGTAATAGAACATAATTGTGATAAAACATCTCAAAACAATCTTAGTCGCTGTTATCCAGAGCGACTGTCTGCTGGATGACTTAAATGGAATGTCACTATAATAATACTGTAATGGAGTATAATAAAAATGTGATTTACATTTGTCTTTTTCATCCCACCCCCTCATTTCCTCACGTACCACGTTGTCTCATCTTCCAGTCGTACTGCATTAGCAACGTTCCATGAGGGGAAGCACAACATAGCCTTTATGGACATGGACCCTTCCAGAGGCCTGATGGTGACCTGTGGCAGCGACCGTGTCGTCAAGGTCAGACATACTATCAGCCTTGATCAGTAACTAGTGGTCAGATACAGTCCCTGATGAGTGGGTTTTAGACTCAATACTACTAAATGTTTTTTAATATGCTTGGAAAGCGGAAACGTTCTAGAACGTCAAAGTTAACATTACTGGAGACCTTGCCGTTTTGGAGACAGCATCGCCTTTGCTAGCAAAGAGATTTACAGTGGCTAATTTAACAGTAAGTAAGTGAATTGTTTTGCCCCAAAGTTAGCCAAGAATATTAGCTTGTCAGATAAAATTGTTTGCAGTTGGTTAGCAATCGTCTCTACACTATTTTGCTTGCTACAGTAGCACTGACATGTCAATAACCTGCCTCCAAAAATGTTGAGGTGTTGGTTGTTTACATTTTACCATTGTGATGTGCATCAATGCGTGTCTACTTTCTATGCGAATGACTGTCATCTTTACATATTCATCTGACTTTACTGAATCCCTGATTGGCTCTTTCTTTCCACAGATATGGGACATGACGCAAGTGGTTGGCTGCAGCATAGCAACAGGCTTCTCCCCACGTTGATTAACCCCATCGGCCCTTAAACTCTGTCCTCTACTCTACTGACAGATGTCTCTGTCATTGGGACCTCCTCTGTCTCCTCATCTTTCTGGCTCCTTTTTTGTCCGGCTGCTTCTGTTCACTCATCTCCCACTGGTCGTTTGGATGAAGATACGAATGCGTGTGTTGTGTTGTGTAAGTGGGTGGGTACTAGTGTTGGTAACCCTTTTCTTGATTTGGTGTCAGTTTTGTACGTGAGAATTTGAGTCTCAAATGTGTCTCAGGTCTAACTTCCAGTGTGTACCCGTTCAGCGGTTTGCCAAGCACAATGTTCTGTTCTAATGTGTGAATGGAAGGGAGCAGTGTTTGTGTTTACGTATGTTCCACCTCTGTCTGGTTTCTTTGACATAGTGGGTCAGCTCTAATTCCTTTTGCGCTGTAACATTGGACTGCTAGACCCGATAATCCACAAAGCCCTGCCCAACAGACACACACAGGGCTCTCCTATTGGCTGCTTACTTCAACTTTCTACATTTTAAATATTGCAAATGCTAACCATGACAACACAGCTTTTGTATACCCATATGCATAGTGTGTACAGTATGAGATGCAATGTGCTTATCGCTCTATATCCCTCACTGATCATGAGGTCAGTTTCTCTCTTTCCTCGCTAGTTGTTCTTTCCCTCTCTCTTTCTTTCTCTTCACTAGTTGGCCTTAAACTCACTCGTTTGTCTCAGGAGGAGGGGATGGAAGAGTCATTAGAGGGCATGGCTGTATGTGCCATCACCATGGCAACCCTGGCCGAGCTGTAGCCACAGCTGTTCTCCCACAGACCTTGTCCAACTTCATCTCAGATACCTAAAACATCTTTCATCAATTTACACAACTGTACAGATATCACTTCTAGTCCTGATAACCAAGACCCCATACTCAGTTGCCTTTGCGATTAGTTAAGATTAATTTGCTTATAATGAAAAACGGTGTAAGGTTTTGAACAAGAGGTTTTTATTTGGCTTTTGCTCTCTTTACAGGCACATAGGTATTGAAATGGTACTGAACTAAAGTCAATGTAGCGCTAAAGTTCCCATGCACTGATGTTTTACGCTGTTTAATCTCTCACTGTGGGATTGTGGGTAAAATTAGAAGCTGCTTGTGTTTCCTCTAAGGCCTTAAGAGAGTGGGATGGACCAAGCCTTCTAGAACCTTCAAAACTCTCACGACTGTTCTTACACACACTACTCTGTAGCATAGCTGCATTTTTCTCTCAACACTCACCCATGAATACTAAGCATTCAACACTATTTACTAGTTCCTCTGTCACTCTCCCGCTCTGTTTTGTTTCCAGAGGCCCGGAAGGTTCTCAACTGCACTGTAAATGCACTAATTGTGGTTTAGAGAGCAGATGTGCATTACTTTAAAAATTTTTTTTTTTTTTTTACATAACTTCGTTATGGCTTGAGTTGCATAATGTCCTTAAACTGGTAGATATTTGGCTAATTTTATGCTAGGTTAGACTAACGCTTGCCTTAAGGTAAAACTGAACATGACGTGGGAGTAACGATTTTCAAATGTAGTCCCATTCCAGTTTTGATCACCTACTGTATATTTCTATTTGTAGCAAAGTGTTTGATTGTTTCTTGATGTTTACTTCATGTACACTTCATGTATAGGATGGTGGTGAGGTCACACAGACAGGATGATGTTTTGATGTCACTGAGAAATCTTTCACAGATGTGCTTGTAATGTTATGTCAGAAACGTGATGACATCTCTGGGAGACATGTTTATGTCACAGAGAGGTGTTGACATCATAAATACATATTGTGGACATCACAGAGATACAGGGGTGTGCATGTTTCACAGAGAGGAGTTAATATCACACAGAACATGCTAATGTCTCAGAGGGACATAGCAAGGTCACAGAAGCTGCAGGCAGCCTAGCGGTTAAGAGCGTTGGGCCAGTAACCGGGAAGTTGCTGGTTCGAATCCCTGATTCGACTAAGCACATAACCCTAATTGCTTCTGTAAGTTGCTCTGGATGAGAGCGTCTGCTAAATGTAAAGTACAGTCATCAGGGATGTGCAGTGTTCTTGGGAAACACTTTTGCTACAGCACAATCAAGGCTCAAGATCAGCTTTTTTAAAATTGTGTTCGATCAAAAGAAATCTCTCTGTAAGAGAATATCTGTGACCGTTAACTGGAGTCCCAGTGATTTCTGTTCCCAACTATAGATGAATTCCAACTAGATCGATGTCTTTGAGTAATCGAGAGCCACTAACGTTTAGAGGCTAACATTTGTGATTCCCTCCACAAATGATTGTTCCCACCACAATTGTGATCAATACAATTCTCCAGGTATGTTGGTTTGTAATAAGTCCGTTTTATGGGGTCGATCCCATGAAGAAGAATTTCTATACTTTTTACTGGTTCTTATATGTAATTTGACTAAACTCTATCCACGTTTTCACACATGTATAAAATAGTAAGATCTCAAACTGGAGCCAAATCTAGCAGAGGGGTCCAGTGGGAGGAGCTATAGGAGGATGGGTTCAAGGGATGAATGGAACGGAGTCGTATCGTGGTTTCCATATCTTTGTTTGATACCGTTCCATTTATGCCATTACATTGAACCCTTCATGCTATAGCTCCTCCCACCAGCAGTGTCTGAATTCTACAGTATGCATTCTCTACTACTCTGTTAACCTCTTTGTTGCTGTTTGTCATTTTATCATGTCATACTGCTTGTAAAATAATCTTGTTCCGACATTGTTGTATATCTCTAATAGTTGTATTTTTAAAGAGAGACTCCTGTTGATAATGTTGACCGTACTGACTTTAGTCTCCCTGTGGCACTCTGTTCTGTCACGGTGAGGATATAAATAAAAGGTTAATAAAGATATCCATTCAGACATGTTATTAAGTCTACTGCTTGTGTTGGATGCCTCCCCCATCTGCAATATAGTAACACTCAGAAAATACTTTACATCGGTTGGGTTTTACATTAGTGTATTTTTTTTTATTTATTCAAGGATGAAATCACAAAATACATGACTGCCTCATCAATAAGCATATTTATATATCTCATTACTTCCTCAAAGTGTTAAGTGCCCCTTAAACATCAAGTGTTACTTAAATATATCTTAGCTGTATTGGCCATGTCAGGTACAGCGATGGGAACCTCTCTGGTCTGAATAGGTCAAATCTCCATCTACCTGCTGATAGTGAGAGGTTTCTTCATGCCTGGGCTCAGTATAACCACCCAGAGGGGTTTATTATAATGCAAGTTCAATGATTTAAACAGCTAACTTGCCAAAATATTCAGACTATTATACTTTTGTAGATAAGCATGGAATGAGGATGGTGTAATTGACTGAACAACCAAAATCACATATCTAAGTTTACCTTTTAATTGATGTTTTTGGTTGTTAATCAAAGTTAGCTGGCTAACTCATGAATCCTGCTCTGTCGTTTTGCCCTCATGATGTAATTTTGATAATGCACACCAATGCATTTAATCAGTTATGTACACAAGCGTTGTAGACTTTTCATGGATCAACAGACAACTTCATGAGGTTGTAATACTGAAGAAGCACTTGGGTAAAATAGTTTGAACATTTTCAAAGCAGAGCAAACCAACAAACCCTGTGTTAGGCTGGGCCCATAGCAACAGGCTGTGATGTGATTGGTGGATGGATAAGGGAGTTACTGGTCACATCGGACTCCCATCTGATTGACAGCTTTCATTGAGTCACTGCTTGAGGTGGTAGAAAAACAACATACTGTGTTTGTTGGGTTAAATGTATAAAGAACTTAAAAGTGCTTTCCCTATCAGCAGCTCAAAGGCTACAAGGTAAAGAACTCTTTTCAGGGAACCCCAAATCAGCATCATCAAACACTGTTCTGTTTTAGCTTAGAATATTAAGTGTTTTAAGCCATGTAGAGGTGATATATTTAAAAAGTGTTAGGGGTCAATAAATATCTAAACTGTTAAAGTAGTGCAAATCAAATATAGTAGGACCCCCCCCCCCCCTCCTGACAGGTATGTGTAGACTGTTAGCTATGCTGAACTGGTTCCCAGTATACGGCACTGGTTCCAGTGTGTACTGTAGTACTGGTATGGTACTTGTGTGTGGTAGTGGTCTCAGTGGGGCTGGAAGGTCTTGGCCAGATCCTCCATCACACTCATGAACTTCTGCTGCTCCAACTGGGAACTGTGGGTCCAGGCCAGGGGCAGGTGGGCCGACACCATCCTCCGATCTGACACACACAATACAATCTGTTTTACAACCTGGTTGGTTAAAAGATAAGCATTTACTATTCACATTGTGATTGATCCATCCTATAGCCGTGTCAATGAAGTTAGCTAGAAAATACAGTTCAACCAAAACGTAGGCCTAGCTGTTGACCCCAGATCCCCTGACATGTATTGTGTACATGCAGGCACAGAGATGAGAGGAGGTGTCTGTGTTAGTGACTCTATTGAAGTGTTTCTTTTCTATCCTGCTGTGCTGGGGAAGGTCACTGAGGTCGCCGCATTGGAGGGAGAGGGCATGCGTCAGAGGGGGGTTCCACTGTACTCTCTGGCAGTATCTGGTACCGAGAGCTCCAGCTGCAGTGGACCAATGCCAGAAACCCAGCCCAACCCACCGCCCGCCTGCTATCTCCAACCTTCCCCCTCCTCTCATGCCCTCAGTCCAACCCACACAGACAAACACTGCATTCAGACAGCACTCATCTTCTTTCTCTTCTTCTTCCCCACTCTCTAAACCCCTACCATACGCTCCAAATATCCTCTCTCATCTCTTTCTCTCTCTGTCACTATTCTTCTCTCTCTCCCCTTTCCCTCTCCTTCGACCTCTTTTCTCCAATTCTGACTGAGGTCCACTGTACCGAGAAGCCTGGCTGTTTTAAAGAGCTCTTGTTTTCTCCAGAAGCACATATTGAGAATGGGTTGTGAGGAGAGAGAGAGTGTGTGGATCTGACAGTTAACCCATGACACTCTACGCTAGACCTCACTTTGCTGTCTTACTGTAGCTTTCTCTCTCGTTCGCTCTTCTGGTCATGACCTCAGATACTTTACCATATAACACATATTAAATTGTTACCTGTAATTGCTAAACAAATGGGACGATCCCATTCGTCAGAAAATGCTTCACTTTGTTTGCGATACTTAATTTAGAACTTGTGTGTTCTGTGTCTCTTACTGCCTACCCTGGAAGAAGCTTCCGCTGGGCTTGGTGGCGGCGGCCTCTGAGATGGCCAACCACACCGTGGTGTCAGCCCCCTGCTCCGGGGTCCTCATACTGTCCTTCATAGACTGGTGGAAGTCAGGCATGGCATTGGCCACCGCTACAACTCCAGAGAGAGACGGGTCAGTAACACAGTTATCTTAGTGTATTATGTTCAAAACTGTTTTAGACGATATTAAAACAGCATTGGATTTATGTATTGAAATAGTAATTCTCATTTGAAAATGTCAATCTCCAAATGTGGATATGTGTTTACAATGTTGTCATACTTAGAACCAAAGCTGTTTGCTGCTGGTGATTATGTAGTTGTGGTGTATTGATACAGTACCCGGTGTGTCCACCCAGCCAGGGTGCATCACTGAGAAGTGGACGTTGCTATGGGTCTTGGCCCACTGCTCTGTCATCACCACCTGTTGCCTCTGAAACACACACAATACATACACACACACCAGTAGCTGGGACCAGTTCAAGCACAAATCTCAAACGTGTCATGACTGTCCTGATCAGGTCAGGTTACAGGAGACCACAACCCTACAGATTATCTCTCAACCCCAACAGAGGAGGAGAGATCTAGGGGTCTGAAGATGTGGGGGTTTTATGACCCCTCACGCCCCTGGTAAATCTCAGGCCACAGACAAATTCCTTTGTCCTGTTACTATGGAGAACCAGCCTCAGAACATGAAATAAAGGGACCTTGGAACAATGGTTTCCGTCAGCCACAATGGTGGTCATGACGATAGATGGAATATGAAAATGTATGTCATTTTTGTTTTGTTATTAAAGGTTAATAGATGACGTTATTACGAAAACATTGTAACGTGAAGAGTTTTCCTAGTATATGTTTGATGTTTATACATTGTACGTTGTATGGAAAATGCCCAAATCAAAGAGAATGTTTTGGGAAAGATGAAATGTGAAGTTAGTTGTCTAAAATTGGATTTGAGTCAAATCTAGACCTTGCCCTCATAACTTGGTACGCCCAGAGAATTGCCCTAAAGGCGGTTACGCCCACTTCTGACCCAAGGGTATAAAACCTGTGAGTAAAGAATTTACAGACAAGACTACGTGACCCAAGCTGCAGCCAAGGTCTAAAAAGTCAACAAACCCAAAACGCAACCCAAGTTTGAAGACAAAGAAATCTTTTTCTACCCAAGTTACAGATGAGTAGCTGTGTCTAAGCGGGTGAATTCAAGTCGAACCACCTAGCCTCCAGCTCCCATCGATTCGTGGTATCTACACTGTTTCATTCCTACGCTGTGAGCTCTGAGCTACAGAGCTGTCCGTCCTCAGAAGACCCCTTCCAGAGCAAGGGTGAGGAAACAGACTCCTAAGACAAAAGGACACTGACATCGGGAGGACGATCAGAGAGGTGTGCCGGAGAGGTGCATCATCGAGCAGCTGAACGGTCCCTTGAACGGTCCACACAGAGAATCCTCTGAGATCTTCCTCACGTAATTACATCATTATATTCTGACCCATAAGAGCGGCAGTTTGGGGCAAGGCTAGGGTTAGAGTAGCATAGCTGACAAATTCACCCAAATGTATATTTCTCTCATGTACTTTCTGTTTTCTCTCTCTCTTTGAAATCCCCGTTGTGGGTAACGCGCCATAGTGTGTTGGCCCGTTATACTAAGTTCTAATCAATAGCCTATAACGTGTTTTGTCAATGTGTATCTTTTATCATCATTTTAGCTTTCTCGGAAATAAATACTCAACTAAGATTGGTGTGGTACGAACTCATTGGTGAGACCCGGGTTCGTGCAGATTCACGGACTATACGACGTTCAGAACGAGATTGTAGAGGCAACTGGTTAATTAGCGGCTGTTGTAAAATCGATGTTCTGATATTCTTTGAGTTAATTTGGGAAATAGAAACTCAATAAAAACTAGTTTTCCCATGGTGCCCCAGGTTAATGAGTTAATAATTGCTTAATTCAGATAATCACGCAATTAGAAACTTTTAATCATTCGATGAACAACAGTCGTCACATTAACTGATACAACGTCATGACAAACGCAACATTAAAATCGGACCTAGACCATGTCACACAAGCACAGACCAGCAAGAGACCACCACATTATGCATTTAATGGAATTGTCTCCAACCTTGTATGGCTCACTGGGGCCAAGCTTCCTCCTGCCTTCCAGAACCTCTATACCGAGCGGTGTCAGAGGAAGGCCCAAAAATGTGTCAAGGACTCCAGCCACCCAAGTCATAGACTTGTTCTATGACTTGGGTGTTCACATGTTCTCTCTGCTACCTCACGGCAAGCGGTACCAGAGTACCAAGTCTAGGTCAAAAAGACTCCTTAACAGCTTCTTCTCTCAAGACATAAGACTGCTGAACAATTAATCAAATGGCTACCTGGACTATTTACATTGCCCCCCCCTTAATGACCTTAATTACCTCGACTAACCTGTAACCCCACATATTGACTCGATACTCCCCTGTATATAGCCTCGTTATTGCTATTCTATTGTGTTACTATTTGTAGTTTTCTTAACTCTTATTTTCTTAAACAAGCATTTCACGATAAGGTCTACACCCTCTGTATTTGGCGCATGTGACAAATAGCATTTGATTTGATGTCTGACGCCACCAAATGTGACATGTGAGGCCCTGCTCCCCTGCTCCCCCGCCCCTCTGCCCTCCCGCTCCCCTGCTCCCCCGCCCCCCCCGCTCCCCTGCCCTCCCGCTCCCCCGCCCTCCCGCTCCCCCGCTCCCCTGCTCCCCCGCCCTCCCGTTCTCCTGCTCCCCTGACCTTGTGCTGTGCGTAGACCATGGTGCCGTCATAGCGACCTATTTCAGTCTGCAGGTTCCCTGTCCTCAGCTTCTGGACCAGCATCCCTCCAGATGAAACTGTGATCTGAGGAGGAGGATTTAGTAAAATTACATCTAAGGACAATAACCATCAGTGGGGGTGCCAGTGGGTTGTGGGTTTCAAACTCACCACTCTTGGCTCTGCACTCTTCTCCAGTAAAGGAATCAGGCCCTTGGTCAGGATATACACACCTAGAGATAGAGAGAGATGTGTGTCTTTCAAAGGGTATTGAGACTGAAGTATTCACATTCACCTCTCTCATTGACTCACCCATGACGTTACTGGCAAAGCTCTTCTCCAGCCCCTCAGCGTTCAC
The DNA here is from genome assembly GCF_013265735.2 of Oncorhynchus mykiss. Lineage (NCBI taxonomy): Eukaryota > Metazoa > Chordata > Actinopteri > Salmoniformes > Salmonidae > Oncorhynchus > Oncorhynchus mykiss. The sequence continues at coordinate 27,120,342 of NC_048588.1, forward strand.
ATCCCTCTCACTCATGATGCAGCCTGCATTATTTATCTGTTCACACCAATCAGTCAGTAAATAATCCTACATTATGAATACTGCACACATGTAATAATACATCAAACATGGGAAGAAGCCCTACATTATGGGAAGGATGAAAGACAGAGGGAGCGAGAGACAGAGAGGATGATGATGAAAGGCAGGGTGATGAATAGAGGGAGAAAAATATATGTTACAAGGTTATCACTTTGAGTCAAACATGTGTTCATCACTCACCAGTACATTCAAGGCTTTGTACTTCCTCTTGAAGGCCTCTGCAAACTCCCAAACCTTCCGTGTCTCAGACAGGTCCAGAATGTGGACATATATTTCCTGAAATTACATGATTATTACACTCTGGTTTATAATATCCAAACAGTGTAAAAAGTCCCCCACACAAACAATTTGAAGGTGAGAGAGAGGCCCAAACTCATTCACTTTATTTCCTGACTCCTTGACAATGTCAGCCCTGGCCTCTTCTGCTTTGTCCTTGTTCCTGCACACCATGTGGACTGTACCACCTGTAGACGGGATGGGGGGATAACAGTAGAGCAAGAGTGGCTGAACCAGCGGTGTATTCAGTGCGGTGAAACGTGATGATTCTCTTCCTCCAAAGACACACATGCACACACTCACTCACACTTGCACACACACACTCTCTCTCCTCTACAGACACACACCGTACCTCTCTTGGCGATGGCCATGGCTGTAGCTCTCCCTATGCCACTGTTGGCTCCGGTGATCATGAAGACCCTGCCTGCCATGGACACCTCCAGGTCCTTTTCCACAAAGTGTTTGGCGGCAGAGAGGAACGCACTCCTGCAACACACAGTTAGACAGACAGCGGTTAGGTGGAGGATATCAATCCACTGCTCCACTCCACAGGGAGGTAGAGAGGGACTGAGGAGCTCAGTAACAATACACCCTTTTCCACTTGAAATGATTGAATGATCGATTGAAAACAGATTATAAGAAAGTAGGTCAGTGCCAGCGTACATAGATGTCCTGGGGTCAGCTAGATGCTGTCTCCCGCTCCAAACCTAAATGGAGCAAATTCCAAACAGTTTAGATATTCAATCAGCAAGACAAGGGTCTAACAAAGGGAAAGACTGTCGCATCATCTTTTAGGTAATGTGAGAAGGAGAGAGGAGGCGGTTCTGAGGCCACCGCTGGTGACACGTCAAGGGGTTCAATGGCAGCCATTGTTCCCAATGGGGGATTAAGGGAGCAAGGCGGTGCTGTGCTTAGGGATTGTTTTTGGCTAAATGCATGCTCTGTTTGGTGGTGTCATGCAGCGTAAACACTAGTGGAGTCCAGGGTCAGGGAGACTGGTTGGTCTCTGCAAGAAAACACAACATTGAACAAAGGAAGTGCTGAATAAATGTCAAAGACACCTCTTCAGTTGGATTTGATTGCTTTGTTTTAGAATGAGGAAAGGCAGTGTGTGGTCTGATGCTATGTTTTGTATTTAAAAATAAAATAATGTTTTGGTCTGATGCTATTGATAAGCCATTTATCAACAGTTCCACATGACGGCCTTGACTTGAGCTGGTGCATTTCCAAATAAGCTTTATAGTAAGCATTGATAACCCAATTTATTTAGTAATATGATGGCAGAAAGTAAACAGTTCTTCAACAGTTTTGTCCATTTAGCGGTTTTGACACCACACATCAGTAAAGGCCCAGGCCTATCCTGATTTTTTTTTTGCCTATCCTGATTCTTAATCAATGAGGGTAAAACAAATCTAGAATCTATCTGAAACACTGTGATTAATTGAATACTATCATGCCAAAGGATGAACACACATACAAACAAAGAGAGAGAATATGCACATTGTTCTGGAAATGGGAAAGATGTATTTTGTATTATTCAGTTTTATACATTTTATTGATTTAGTTTATATTTGTGACATTTGTAGCCAGGGATTTAATTCCATTAAATAACCTGAATCAACCATAACAAATGTGTGCGTATGGACCCAAAAGGTGTGGGACCAGTTATCAGTTGCCTACTGTTCTCCAGAGTGAATATAAAAGCATGAAAGATGATGATGACAGACACACCATAGCATAGCAAATCTTACCTGGTGAATTCAGTCATTCCTTTCAGAAACCACGCAGAGTTGCGGTAAAGAGACATCGTTGTATTACCCATGGAATCCTCTCGTCCCTTCGTCTGTTATTGCACTCTCTCCTCCGGTTTTATCTTGGGCCAAACCCACGTGTTTGAATTTACATTGGATGACACCTTCGGCCACCCAGCGGCGACTAGGGAACAATAACTGAAGCACAATGAAATTCAGTGTCAACTGGTGTCAGCTCGACACTGTCCTTGATGTCTATAGGCTTGAATGAATGGAATAAAATATATTTCCTACTGAATCTTCAATAGGCTTACATGGCAAATTCATTATTCGCTTGCACAGCATTTCAAATGTAAATTAAATGTATTTCAACAACCACATATTTCAGTAACAGAATAACATTTTATCAGGGAATTATTGATAACGCTTCTGGGGGAAATTAAGCTATTGTCGGTCATTATAGGCATGTAGGCTACAATAGAAAAAGCTCAAATAACACTCAATGTGTCTGGAAATGAAAGAATATACACACAAACACATCATTTGATTTGACAAGCAGGATGGTTTCTATATTTTATCCCAAACCAGAGTGTACAGTACACTGCAATCCACCTTTCCCAGGAAAGCTCCTGCGACAGGTGTGAACCAATCTCGACCAAGCAAAGCGAAAAACGGGGCGCGGCACAGTCTAGAGAAGGTGTGGTTTCGCAATTTAACCCACAGCATTGTGGGAAGGTTAACGATGCCTCTTCCATATGAATCATTTTTACGCAATAATTTAGATAACATATTTTTCCTCAAGATTCGGCCTTAGCCTCACATTGCAGCTTCACGATGGTGAGTCAAATGTCGTCATTTGGTTCCATGTTCAAGTTTTGACATATTTTACAGGGCAAGTGGGGGGGCAAGCTCTCTTTATAACATGCACCTGTCCAAAAGGTGAGTAGCCTACTGTAACTAACTGTGTGGTCAATGGCGCTCCAGCACACTTAGTTCCTTTGGCTGGTCGTTGAACTTGAGTCTTGTCGCCTGAACCTGTTTGCCCAGAGGCTACATTAGCCTAAAGAAGCGTTGCTGTCATGTTTTTATAGTAGAACGTCTTGAAAGTCAAACTGGCCTTAAACTGGCCATTATAAGGCTGTCCGTGGAGAATTGTGAAATATTGTTTATGTCTGGCACAACAACCACTTATCAGTTAGAAGTGTTGTTTGGATTGCAACACATCTAGGCATAATGAGTTTAATTGTGGGGTGTGTTCAAAGTGTCTGAGTATGTGTGAGTGAGTAGCCTTCATGAATATGTCAATTTGTGTGTTACATGAGCATACTATGTATCATTCTGTGTATGTGAATAAGTATTAATGCTATTACTGATTAACTAGGTCGTTAACAACATGGTTTGACCTGAGTGACACCAGATAACCTAATGAACAAGAGGAACTACTCTGCTTCAATCTGTTGCCTGCAATAATACCCATTCTAGTCATTCTATTTCTATGATTTGTGTCCAAGTGGGTCAACTTCCTGCCCCCTCTTCCCACAGTTGCGCTTCCTGCTGCTGTTCAGCCGGCAGGGGAAGCTGCGACTGCAGAAGTGGTTCACTCCGGTGACTGAGAGAGAGAAAAAGAAGGTGATCAGGGAAATGACTCTGATGGTGCTGGCTCGCCCTCCCCGCTCCTGTAACTTCCTCCACTGGAGGGACCTCAAGATTGTTTACAAGAGGTGACTGAGGAAGTAGATTCTCTGTTTGGGGCTGGATCTGTCTGTGGTTTACCTTTGATCTCTTATACCCCCTTCTCTCTCTTTGATTTGGTTTATTTGGCAGATTATTTGTTTTCCTATTTTTTACTTCTGTCTTTTCTTTTGTCTGTTTGTCTGCCCTATTGCTGTCTGTTTCTCTGTTGACCCCTATTGCTGTCTGTTTCTCTGTTGACCCCTATTACTGTCTGTTTCTCTGTTGACCCCTATTGCTGTCTGTTTCTCTGTTGACCCCTATTGCTGTCTGTTTCTCTGTTGACCCCTATTACTGTCTGTGTTTCCCCCCCTTTCACTATTGTCTCTGGGCTGGAACAGACTATGGTGCCTGTGTACTGTAGGGGTGTGGAGGGAGGGAGGAAGGGGGTAGACTGGAACCATCCTTGGCCCTTTTTATTAGTGGTTAATGTTTAACAGTAACACGTAATCTAACAATTTCACAACAACTACCTTATACACACAAGTGTAAAGGAATTAATAAGAATATGTACATAAAAATATATGGATGAGCGATGGCCGAACGGCATAGGCAAGAAGCAGTAGATGGTATAGAGTACAGTATATACATATGAGATGAGTAATGTAGGGTATGTAAACATTATATAAAGTGGCATTGTTTAAAGTGACTAGTGATACATTTATTACATCCATTTTTTTTTATTATTAAAGTGGCTAGAGATGAGTCAGTATGTTGGCAGCAGCCACTCAATGTTAGTGATGGCTGTTTAACAGTCTGATGGCCTTGAGATAGAAGCTGTTTTTCAGTCTCTCGGTCCCCGCTTTGATGCACCTGTACTGACCTCGCCTTCTGGATGATAGCGGGGTGAACAGGCAGTGGCTCGGGGGGTTGTTGTCCCTGATGATCTTTATGGCCTTCCTGTGACATCGGGTGGTGTAGGTGTCCTGGAGGGCAGGTAGTCACCTCACTACCCTCTGGAGAGCCTTACGGTTGTGGGCAGAGCAGTTGCCGTACCAGGCGGTGATACAGCCCGACAGGATGCTCTCGATTGCGCATCTGTAAAAGTTTTTGGTGACAAGCCAAATTTCTTCAGCCTCCTGAGGTTGAAGAGGTGCTGCTGCGCCTTCTTCACCACGCTGTCTGTGTGGGTGGACCAATTCAGTTTGTCCGTGATGTATACGCCGAGGAACTTAACTTACTACCCTCTCCACTACTGTCCCGTCGATGTGGATAGTGGGGTGCTCCCTCTGCTGTTTCCTGAAGTCCACGATCATATCCTTTGTTTTGTTGACATTGAGTTGTGGGGTTATTTTCCTGACACCACACTCCGAGGGCCCTCACCTCCTCCCTGTAGGCCGTCTCATCATTGTTGGTAATCAAGCCTACCACTGTAGTGTCGTCTGCAAACTTGATGATTGAGTTGGAGGAGTGCATGGCCATGCAGTCATGGGTGAACAGGGAGTACAGGAGAGGGCTGAGAACACACCCTTGTGGGGCCCCAGTGTTGAGGATCAGCGGGGTGGAGATGTTGTTTCCTATCCTCACCACCTGGGGGTGGCCCGTCAGGAAGTCTAGGACCCAGTTGCACAGGGTGGGGTCGAGAACCAGGGTCTCGAGCTTAATGACGAGTTTGGAGGGTACTAGGGTGTTAAATGGTGAGCTGTAATCGATGAACAGCATTCTTACATAGGTATTCCTCTTGTCCAGATGTTTTAAGGCAGTGTGCAGTGTGATTGCGATTGTGTCTGTGGACCTAACAATCATTTTTCCACCTCTCCCACACTAACTTTACAAAATTCTAACTTGCACTGCTTTTCTTTCATTATTTGTGTTTTATGTATGAATATAATTGCTCACTGTTTGTTGAGGGCATTTCCTGCCTAAGTTTGCCCACTTTGCCAATGAAATAATTGGCAACATCAAATGGTTTTGTGATGAATAAGCCATCTGATTCGATGAAAGATGGAGTTCCCGTCATTCTTTATATCATTGATCTTTGCTTCATAATGACGTTTCTTATTGTTGAGTTTAGTACAGTTTTTCAATTCCTCATCAATCCATGGAGCCTTAACAGTTCTTGCTGTCAGTCAGTACTTTGGGTGGTGGACCATTCTTAATACACACCGGAAACTGTTGCGCGTGAAAAACCTAGCAGGGTTGCGGTTCTTGACACACTCAAACCGGTGCGCCTGGTGCCTACTACCATACCCAGTTCAAAGGCATTTAAATATTTTGTCTTGCTCATTCACCCTCTGAATGGAACACATTCACAATCCATGTCTCAATTATATCAAGGCTTCAAAAACCTTCTTTATCCAGTCTCCCCTTCATCTACACTGATTGAAGTGGATTTAACAAGTGACATCAATAAGGGATCATAGCTTTTACCTGGTCAGTCTATCATGGAAACGGCAGGTGTTCTTAATGTTTTGTACACTCACTGTACAATTTAAACACATAACAGACTAGAGCAGTATTTTATTTTTTTAAATTTATTTTACTAGGCAAGTCAGTTAAGAACAAATTCTTATTTTCAATGACGGCCAGTATGTTCTACCCTAAGTCACTATTTGGCTTAAGCATGAACCTCTATAGTAAAGTGACTCTCTTGCATATAAACATAACAACCATAACCCTGTTCCTTGACCTCTAACCCCCTTGCAGGTATGCCAGCCTCTACTTCTGCTGTGGTCTGGAGGACCAGGACAATGAACTGTTGACCTTGGAGGTGCTGCACCGATATGTCGAGCTGCTGGACAAATACTTTGGCAACGTAAGCATGATGTACAGGCAATGCAAGGGCTGTTCATTGGCAGGTTAAGGTCTCTTTGGGGGACAATTGTTCAATATAACACAGGGAAAGTTCAGATTAAATTGGTGAATAGCAACTAAATGTGCTTTAAAAAAAAAAGAAAGTATAATCTTAATGGTGTCTAATTCCTCTCATTTGATGTGCTGTTGTCGGCCTGTCTGCTCTGCTGCAGGTCTGTGGGTTGGATAACATCTTTAACTTTGACAAGGCCTACATCATCGTGTGTGTGTACACGTTTTAGTTTACTATTCCCAAGAATAGTAAACAAACAAAAATTCAGATAAGTAGGAAAAAAGGCAATTTCAGGATTAGGGGTTAGGTTTAGGGTTAAGGTTGGGGGTTAGGGAAAATAGTATTTTGAATGGGAATCAATTAATGGTCCTCACAAGTATAGTAAGACATGGCTGTGTCTGTGCTTGTGCATGTGTGTGGTTATTAGAGAATTACATGAAAAGTGGAGGCTTGTGCTGAGAGTAAAAATGAGTCAGTCAAATACATCAACAGAAGCATACAGACAAACAGACACTTGTTCAATCTAATTGTTACACTGACAAAACAAAAGTGATCTGAAAGTGTATCAGGAATCAGGATCCATAGTAAACAAATCATACTCATCCTGAGTGATGCCTCCTGACAGAAATGAAAGTGACTGCTTCACCCTGATGTGCGACAGACAGGACTTGACAGGCAACCAAAATAAAAGACCACTGGCTGACGATAGCCCCGTCATAGGCACCTCCCATAGCGCACCGTCTCTTTCTGAAGTCCCCTACAACCCTGCCTCATTCTTTGGTCGATCTTGGCCGTGAGTCATCGATGGACTTTAACTGTGTACATGTGCATGCACACTGCAGGTGTGTGAGCTGGACATCATCTTTAACTTTGAGAAGGCCTACTTCATCCTTGATGAGTTCCTGATGGGAGGAGAGATCCTGGAGACCTCCAAGACAGCTGTGGGCATTGCTATGGAGGAGGCAGAGACACTACAAGAGGTGACCCCCCCCCCCCCCCCCCCCCCCCTCACACACACACACGGTCACTTAAGTCTGACACACTTGCCAAAATATGTAAATATGTTTTCTGTTCTCTTTACAGACAATGGAGGAGTATATGAGTAAACCGACCTACTGAACCAATAACAGGGACATGAGTCGAACCTTAAGACTGAAGAATCCTTTCCTCAGTTGCCATAAGTGCCACAACATTTAACCTATTAAACTGTAATACACTCTTCCATTCAGACATCACACATGGTAATACACTCTTCCATTCAGACATCACACATGGTAATACACTCTTCCATTCAGACATCACACATGGTAATACACTCTTCCATTCAGACATCACACATGGTAATACACTCTTCAATTCAGACATCACACATGGTAATACACGCTTCCATTCAGACATCACACATGGTAATACACGCTTCCATTCAGACATCACACATGGTAATACACTCTTCCACTCAGACATCACACATAATAAGTAATACACTCTTCCACTCAGACATCACACATAATAAGTAATACACTCTTCCACTCAGACATCACACATAATAAGTAATACACGCTTCCACTCAGACATCACACATGGTAATACACTCTTCCACTCAGACATCACACATAATAAGTAATACACTCTTCCACTCAGACATCACACATAATAAGTAATACACTCTTCCACTCAGACATCACACATAGTAAGTAATACACTCTTCCACTCAGACATCACACATAATAAGTAATACATTCTTCCACTCAGACATCATCACACATAGTCTGTTTTATATAAGTACTTTCTAAAAGATGCATTAGGAGTTTTAGAATTCAGGAGTTTGTTTTAAAACAGTTTTACTTTTTTTACTTTGAGATATTTGTTTGTGTTTTTAGTTTAAACTTTTTTATAATGACATTATATTTGATAGGATCATACAGGTTTTAAAAAATTGTAGCCTACTTTGCCTTATGTGATTTTCAAGCAAATCAATGTTATTTTAGAATATTGCAGCTGCTTTTTCAAATGTTTTAATTCAGTTGTGAGTTGATACAAAGGATGGTAACAACATTAGCATTTTGAAAGTCACATTTCTTATTGTAATTCTATGTTGGCTAACGTAGCCATTGCCTACACAAGCATAGTGCCTTATTGTAATATTTATCAGTAGTCAAGCTCTAGCCAGAGGGTTCTAAGGCTGAAGTTAAAGGTGGACATTTTGGAAAGTGTTGCAATACCGTTAAAGTTGTACTATCTGAGTAGTTTTGTTTCCAGAATAGTCTTTTAAATGTTAGTTGGAGTACGTTGTTTCCAACTTTTGAAAATTGATTATTGCTACTTTATTAGACTTTATTAGACTCTTGGTTTTATAGCTGGAATTGACTAGAACTACCCTGCTTGCCCCAGGCTAAGTTCGTTGCAACCTGAGTTGACCCATGGTGCTAAAATCATAGAAATAGAATCTCATTCTGTGTGTCAGAAATGCCCAATTTCACATTTGCTCATTATTGTAGCTCCAAATGGATTACAATATACTACTAGCTTACCTGTCAAACTAAGATATTTGATTGATCGACGCTACATGTTGTTGCTGACACATTGAGGCAGATGGTGTTTTGAATGTGATATTCTGCAGCCTGTTCACCATCTCTGTTCATCATCTCTGTGAGGTCCAAATGAGTAAACACTACACAGTAAGGAAAAAATAAAGTCAATGCTTTATTCATCTCATACGTCACACATTACCGAACACATGTACGAAATATAATTTACGAGGAAGAACACAAGTGGATGTGAAGAATCCAACACTGATTCGGCTGTATGTGCACTGAAATGTATGGCTAGTTTAAAGTGGTGTGTTGTGTTTTATCTAGCCTATCAAAAACATTGAATATTATGCCACACACCCAGTTACAACCATCAATAGGCACTCCCTTATAGCTACACCAGATCATGTTCATGTATAAATTGGCTATTAAAGCATGAGCTGTAGTAAATCTACTGAAGAGACTAAACTCCATTGCATGTATTTATTTTTCAAAATACTTTATTATGATTCTCCCCCATCAAAACAATTATATAATATGTAGCTGCATCTCCCCCATCTACATTCCTTTGGCAGTTTTTGCGTAAAGGTCCTTATCTTCGCCCTCTTCGGTCTCTGGGTTCAGATAGCCTAGAACTTTCAGCAGCATGTCGTCATCCAAGCCATGCATTTGCAAAGCACCGCCTGTGTCCTCGGGTTCTGACTGCCTTTTCTGAGGCTGGCTTTTTTCTGAGTCCATTTGGTCAAAGTAGTCCTGTACCGCCTGCTCGAACTTTCCCAGCACAAGCTTATCGTCTTGTGAGGGAGGCTGCGATGCGCGCTTTTTTTGGTCTGCCTTGTTTGCTGCCTGCGGGTACTGCACCAACATCTGGGCAGCCAGATACGTCTCCAGCTCGTCTTGGTCGACAGTGTTGTCGTAGTCGCCCTTTCCTTTCTCTGGGATGTTTGGCTCAGAGGACATGTAGTCTTTCTGCCTTCCAACTGGTGCGTAAAACCTTAACGGTGGGCTTGTATGCTGTTTCTGCTTGTTGAGCGCGTGTGCGTTCTGATTTGCCACACTTCCCAGCCCGAGGATTTTTTGAATGTCTTCTGTGTCTATTTCGTATGGGACGTTGCTTGTTTGGGTCTCAGGCAGCCGTCTGTTGAAGAATGTCTCTAGAGGGATCTTTTTTTTCTTAGGGTATATCTGAGTTAGTTTGTCCTCTACCCTGGCCAGATCGTTGGGTGTCAGAGAATGTGCTTGTCTCCTGTCTTGTTTTGTCATCTCCCCACTCTTCAGCATGTCCATCAGGTCTTCTGGTGGGATCTGTAGTTTCTGGGAGATTTGGATGAGCTGGTAAATGGCTTGTGGATCTACCGGCTTGTCGCTGTACAGAGTTTGAGTTGCCCTCCTCTCTTCCCTCTCCTCTTCTTCTAGCTCTCTCTTCCGCTCCTCCTGCTCTGTTTTCTCTAACACTTTCAGAAGGTAGTAGTCGACCAGTTTGGTGATGTCATCTGCGTCATGTTCTCCCGGACCCGGGTGGCTCGATCGCTTGACCTCATCAATCTCCTCATCTTCATTATCATCCTCTTCATCATCCTCCAAGCTTCTGTCAAACTCCTGCCTGTTGTCACTCTCCTCGTCCTCCGTCTCCACCTGCTCCTCTAAGGGTTCCCAGTCCTCTCCCCCCATCACATCCTCATAGGCCAGATTCCTCACCCGGAACATGTCGTCATCATCATCCTCTTCATCATCCTCAGTCTGGCGTTTGTGCCCAGCCTTGGCGTTGGCTATCCTCCCCAGTTCCTCAAACACAGACTGCAGGTTGGCCAGGTTCTGGGGTGTGTACTTCCCTTCCATGTTCTCATTGGTGCGTTTGAAGGGGCTCTCGCGGCCTGGGGCTCTGCTTTCTTCCTCACCGTCCTCATCTTCAAACATCAGTGGGTACTTCCTGTGAGGCCGGTTGGTATGCTGCTGCTGTGACCATGGATATGCCACGCCCTCTCCCAACTGGCTCTCCTCATTCCCCGGTCTCTGCCCTTTGCCCAGAGTGTGGCGGGCTACACTGGGCCTTACAGGGGCTTGCTTGGGGCCCTTCTTGGTCTGCTGGAGGGTACTCAGCACCGCCTGCAGCCACTCCTGGGTCTTTTCCTCCTTGTTGCGCTCCCCTTCCTCATCCTCCTCATCCTGGTCCTGGCCGATATTACGCTGACTGGTCTGGGCAGGAGAGGCTAGCCTCAACATGGAGCGGAGTTTCTCTGAGTCTGTGTCCATGTTGGTGGTGTCGTAGTCTGGGGTGAGTGGAGCTGGCACCCCTCCCCCGGTACGCTGGCGGAGGCTCTCAATGTACTCCAAGGCCTTGAGCATGTCTGCGTTGGTGGGGAGGTAGGGGGTGTCTACTTGCTGGGGGTCCAGCTCACTGCCTTTCAGTCTGTGTTCTCTGAGAGAGGCCCCCTGGACACTGCCAGAGCCCAGGAGGAAGAGGAGGAGCAGGGAGAAGAGGAAGGCCATCCCTACCGAGGAGAGCGTGGGGAGTGATGGCATGGTGTCTTTAGCCTGGAGACGACAGACACAACAGGAAGAGAAGTGTCAATGCTGACCTTTAGGTTTAGGATAAGATTTTTTTCACTGGTCAGACCATTATGTACATATTTCTTTCAAACAAGAATATGTTAAAGGACTGTGCAGTCAATCGTGATTTTCTTGTGATTTTATGTATATTTCCACACTGAGGTTGGAATAATACTGAAAATTCATGCTGGAGAAATTGCTCTTTAATTTAACATAATCCCAGTAAAATACTTAACTGTTACCCAGAAATGATTTGATATTGAGATAAAATGGCTGCAATGGACCTTTTGTAATGACAAGGCCAGTTTAAATGCTTTTGTAATGATCAGCTCTCATGATCCTCATTTAAATTCTGAAACCTTTCCTTTTCAGACCTACCATTTTATCTCGTTTGACGCTTCAGGTATATTGCTATAGTTTACCAGTGATAGTGATATGCAATGCGACTTTAAATCTCTGGATAAAAACTCATCTGTTGAATGCCCAAATTATTGTTTGCGGAGCAGTAATAGCATGGGTATTCAACTCGCCTGTAAATCTCATTAGTTTTCAAATTGCTGCCTTCCCGGAATGAGTCACAATCTAGTTGTCTAGGTAACCCTTCGGCTGATGCTGGCTGCTGTCGAAACACAACTACCTACACACAAGACATCTCTAGCTCACTAAAACGCTGTTGTATTTGTTGCACGAGCTTTTTACTGATAAAATGCAATGGAACTTTATAATCACACACCTAATTTAGATAAAGGTATTGAACACGGCTACTTATAAACCAACTAGTGGATTAATTGGTTTTGAAATCAAATTATTGCTTAATTTAGGCTACTTATCAGTTTAGCCTACATAATTACTGAAAACAAACTATAATAAACTATAGTTAATCTGTTCTGTCATTCTTAGACTATGTATCTCTTCACTGCGGCAGACCAGTTTGCAATGCATCAGGTTGGTTGCAAAGCTAAATGGATTTTAAAAATGGACAAACATATTAAACGAACTGAAAATAGTCTAATTAAAATCAATTTTCTCAAAATAATAATAATTTCGATGTAGGCCCTGTGTAAAGTCTTACCTCTGCAAAATAGTTTCAATTGATCGTCGTGAGTGAATTTAGCATCTCTTTCTCAGTGTGAGCGCGAGCAGGGATTCTGTGTTCAGCACCAGGGACAGCTCCTCCCATTATATGAGGCGCCACCTGACTCGTGCGTCACTGCGAAATACGCAATACTAGATCCAAAGAAACATACAAACCCAATTAGAACTGGCTCACATTTGTTAAATTATTTTATAATCTCTTAACCTCAACTTTCAATTGGAAATGCTGTCATGTCTAATTGTATTGGTTAACCAATAGTGATGAATATCTGGACATTAAGGACGTGATTAATTAGCCCACAGCACAATGTCTATTTAGATGGTCATAGACCTATACAACCATGCCCACGAGTTCGCCAGTGTATAGGCTAATTATAGATTACAGGCCCAGCTATAATAATTTGTACAGGGACATGAGACTACGTTAAGTATTTCGTATGCTACATAATGCTGCATTATGTGTGTTTACAACTAAACAGTTGTGTAGGCTATTACAGAAACGCTACACAACATTTTGGATAATAATCCTGGCCAAGCAAGGAGAAATGAAACATCTATTGATTTAAAACATATTGGTAGAGATCACTTCCTGTTCCCGTATTGCGCCTCATCTCCTCCTAATCAGGTAGCCTACCATAACGGCTGATGTTCGCAGTAAATTGTGATTTGTACCTATGCGTCAACAAAAAGGCGTTCGCGGGCGTCCCTCGTGACAGAGAGTAAAGTCCGTCGATGACTCACTCACGCCCAAGATCGGCCAAAGAATGATGCGGGGTGATGAGGACTGCAGAGAGACCGTGCGCTATGGGAGACCGTGCGCTGACGGTGCAATCGTCAGCCAGTGGTAATTTATTTTGGTTGCCTGTCAAGTCCTGTCTGGCGCAGGTCAGGGGGAAGCCGTCAGTTTCATTCATACATTTACGTCGGGAGTCGGCACTCAGATGTGTACGGTAGTATGATTTGTTTACCTGATTCCAGATATGCTTTCAGATATCACTTCTGTTTTGCCATTGTAACAATTAGAGTAGACTGGTGTCTCAGTGTGTCTGTATGCTTGGCTAATAGACCAACCATATTTTACATTCAGCACAAGCCTCCACTTCATGTAATTCCCCATTTACTGCAAGCATGCACACACTCACACACACACACACACACCAAGCAGTAAAGGAAGTAAGGCTCAAGCAGCTTGGCTAATTGGTTGTGGGGATGCTCCGGGTAAACAGAAACCAATTACCACTCAGTTCCACCCTCTCCCTCCTCCTACAGCCCATCCCCCCAAAACACTGGCCTTTAAGGTCAAATAGAAACTTTCTTGCAGGCTTTTAATTAGCAGCAGTCTCAAGTGTAATTACAGTAATATACATATTGTTGTAATATCTGCATATCTTGTGCCATCTGTTTGATGTAATATCAAATTGTATCAGCCTATTAGAGAAACATAACCCGTTATCTCCAAGTGCCTCATACTAATCAACCTGCTTCCTCCTAGGCTGTGGTTGTAGCCTGAAGACTGTCTGATTTCAATAAGATAACATCAGTGAAATTCAGGCCAATTGGTTCTTAATGCTTACTTGGCATCATATAGACATTGATCTGTAGTAGGCTATTGCTCTGTTCAGTATCAGGAATACCCATACATCTGACACATCTGTACTAATTCTATTTGAATTGATCTAATCAATCAAATTGATTCCAATGCCATACCAATTATCCATATCACATGCTGATGTCATATCATAGGGAAACTGCATCATGGCTGATACTACTCCTTAACCCCACCTGTAAATGTCCTGGCAGGGTGGAAGGAGGGAGAGAGAGGGATACATTGTATTGGTCTAGAAGCTTTGACGGCACTGTCTCAATTTTCAGGTGGGTCATGTCCCTCTTTGTGTACGTATGATATGGGCTGGTTGTCTCAACTGTTGTCTGCATGTGTTTGCACATATCTCTGTCTGTGTTGTGACTCATGTTCATGCCCCCACTGAATTCTATACATTTGTGGCAATGGCAATTTGCTTCAGATATACATTTGTGTGTGTGAAGCACTTGAGTGTGGGAAGACTGAAATTATTTCAATATTCTCCAGCCTCCAGAGCCCCAGAACGCCATATGAATACTCATCAATGTGGCATAGGCCTTGTTATTGTGAGGGGATTTACAGGTAGATTACAAAGGCGTCAGTATTATCAAGTAAGTTTTAATGTCATGTGCACAAGTACATGGAAATGCCTTCCTTGCCAGCTCTAAACCCAACAATGCAGTAATCAATACTAATGTAATACTAAAAATAGCATAAGGTAGAACAGAAACACGAGAAATAAAAATAGGAAGAACATGAGAAATTATAGAGTAGATATATATAGGGGTAACATGTCTAACCTTATGTGTAATTTGTGAGGCATCTGTGTGTGGTTGTAATTGTAGCTCGGCATACGACTCTTACATAAATGTGCCCTTTTTTTATTTTTCTGTTTTCATCTCCAGCTAAAAAAAGAACACTATTTGTTTATTTCAACAAGAGGATGAGTCAGAAGTAGCTTTTCTACTGACAGATTGTGCTCAGAGCGAGAAATCGGAGACGAACACAAACATCCTTTGCTGTTGGTGGATGTGAGATGAAATTATGAAGAGAAATGATAGATAAAACATAGTGGTGCTCATTGGCCATAAACAATACACAACAAGTTGGAAATCGCCAATTCAACCCGTATGCCATAGTTTGTACATCTCAATTGTCAGTAGAAACCACATTTGTTTAATAAGCAAGTCAGCCATATCAGCTATGTTTTTTTTAAAGGCAATAAATTAGGCTGAATTAACTGTTTCACTGCCAGACAAGGCTCCGCTGATAGCTAGGCGTAGCAGTGGTAAGGTGTTGGGACTGCTGTTGAGAGGCTTTATGTAGGCCCTAACAGTTTGTGGGCACCATTTGTCACTGTTATAGTGCAATTAATGTAGTGTTGTGTAGTGGCTTTGTGGCATGCATCCCCAATAAATAAATAAATGTTTGCCACACCAAGATTTACATGCTAAAATTGCCACTGATGTTGATCCATAACAATTTTGAATATTTCTCAGAAGATGTCTTTGAGTTCAAATGCTGTGATCCACAGTGAGTCAGAATTCTACTGGTTACCATGGTGCACACCTTTCTTTTAGTATTTAGCATCATGTGATAAAGAGCCCTCTAGGTAAAACTCACTGCATTTGGAAAGAAAGTTTACTTTAGAAATAAAAAGGGTTCTATCGCTTGCATCAAACTCATCAAAAAATTAAATGTCCTCTCACTGTCAACTGCGTTTATTTTCAGCAAACTTAACATGTGTAAATATTTGTATGAACATAACAACATAGCCCTCACCCTCCAATCCAACAGGTCCCAGTTGTGCTCAATGGGATTGAGATCCGGGCTCTTCGCTGGCCATGGCAGAACACTGACATTCCTCTCTTGCAGGAAATCACACACAGAACAAACAATATGGCTGGTTGCATTGTCATGCTGGAGGGTCATGTCAGGATGAGCCTGCAGAAAGGGTACCACATGAGGGAGGAGGATGTCTTCCCTGTAATGCACAGCGTTGAGATTGCCTGCAATGACAACAAGCTCCACCTCCAAATCGATCCCGCTCCAGAGTACAGGCCTTGGTGTAACACTCATTCCTTCGATGATAAACACAAATCCGACCATCACAACTGGTGAGACAAAACCGCAACTTGTCAGTGAAGAGCACTTTTTGCCAGTCCTGTCTGGTCCAGTGACGGTGGGTTTGTGCCAATGGGCGACGTTGTTGCCGGTGATGTTTGGTGAGGACCTGCCTTACAACAAGCCCTCAGCCAACAAGCCCTACAAGCCCTCAGTTCAGCCTCTCTCAGCCTATTGCAGACAGTCTGAGCACTGATGGGGGATTGTGCCTTCCTGGTGTAACTCAGGTAGTTGTTTTTGCCATCCTGTACCTGTCCCACAGGTGTGATGTTCGGATGTACCGATCCTGTGCAGGTGTTGTTACATGTGGTCTTCCACTGTGAGGACGATCAGCTGTCCGTCCTGTCTCCCTGTAGCGCTGTCTTAGTCTCACAGTACTGACATTGCAATTTATTGCCCTGGCCACATCTGCAGTCCTCATGCCTCCTTGCAGCATGCCTAAGGCATGTTCACGCATATGAGCCGGGACCCCGGGCATCTTTCTTTTGGTGTTTTTTAGAGTCAGTAGAAAGGACACTAAAGAGGCATACGTTTTCATAACTGTGACCTTAATTGCCTACCGTCTGTAAGCTGTTAGTGTCTTAACGACCGTTCCACAGGTGCATGTTCATTAATTGTTTATGGTTCATTGAACAAGCATGGGAAACAGTGTTTAAACCCTTTACAATGAAGATACAGTGCCTTGCGAAAGTATTCGGCCCTCTTGAACTTTGCGACCAGGCTTCAAACATAAAGATATAAAACTGTATTTTTTTGTGAAGAATCAACAACAAGTCGGACACAATCATGAAGTGGAACGACATTTATTGGATATTTCAAACTTTTTTAACAAATCAAAAACTGAAAAATTGGGCGTGCAAAATTATTCAGCCCCTTTACTTTCAGTGCAGCAAACTCTCTCCAGAAGTTTAGTGAGGATCTCTGAATGATCCAATGTTGACCTAAATGACTAATGATGATAAACTACAATCCACCTGTGTGTAATCAAGTCTCCGTATAAATGCACCTGCACTGTGATAGTCTCAGAGGTCCGTTAAAAGCGCAGAGAGCATCATGAAGAACAAGGAACATACCAGGCAGGTCCGAGATACTGTTGTGAAGAAGTTTAAAGCCGGATTTGGATACAAAAAGATTTCCCAAGCTTTAAACATCCCAAGGAGCACTGTGCAAGCGATAATATTGAAATGGAAGGAGTATCAGACCACTGCAAATCTACCAAGACCTGGCCGTCCCTCTAAACTTTCAGCTCATACAAGGAGAAGACTGATCAGAGATGCAGCCAAGAGGCCCATGATCACTCTGGATGAACTGCAGAGATCTACAGCTGAGGTGGGAGACTCTGTCCATAGGACAACAATCAGTCGTATATTGCACAAATCTGGCCTTTATGGAAGAGTGGCAAGAAGAAAGCCATTTCTTAAAGATCCATAAAAAGTGTTGTTTAAAGTTTGCCACAAGCCACCTGGGAGACACACCAAACATGTGGAAGAAGGTGCTCTGGTCAGATGAAACCAAAATTGAACTTTTTGGCAACAATGCAAAACGTTATGTTTGGCGTAAAAGCAACACAGCTCATCACCCTGAACACACCATGCCCACTGTCAAACATGGTGGTGGCAGCATCATGGTTTGGGCCTGCTTTTCTTCAGCAGGGACAGGGAAGATGGTTCAAATTGATGGGAAGATGGATGGAGCCAAATACAGGACCATTCTGGAAGAAAACCTGATGGAGTCTGCAAAAGACCTGAGACTGGGACGGAGATTTGTCTTCCAACAAGACAATGATCCAAAACATAAAGCAAAATCTACAATGGAATGGTTCGAAAATAAACATATCCAGGTGTTAGAATGGCCAAGTCAAAGTCCAGACCTGAATCCAATCGAGAATCTGTGGAAAGAACTGAAAATTGCTGTTCACAAATGCTCTCCATCCAACCTCACTGAGCTCGAGCTGTTTTGCAAGGAGGAATGGGAAAAAATGTCAGTCTCTCGATGTGCAAAACTGATAGAGACATACCCCAAGCGACTTACAGCTGTAATCGCAGCAAAAGGTGGCGCTACAAAGTATTAACTTAAGGGGGCTGAATAATTTTGCACGGCCAATTTTTCAGTTTTTGATTTGTTAAAAAAGTTTGAAATATCCAATAAATGTCGTTCCACTTCATGATTGTGTCCCACTTGTTGTTGATTCTTCACAAAAAAATACAGTTTTATATCTTTGTTTGTAGCCTGAAATGTGGCAAAAGGTCGCAAAGTTCAAGGGGGCCGAATACTTTCGCAAGGCACTGTACATTGTTATTTTTATTCATTATCTTTGAAAGACAGGATCCTGAAAAAGGGATGTTTCTTTTTTTGCTGAGTTTATATGGAACCCCTAAAAGTTCTATATAGAACCCTTTTATATGGTTCTTTGATCAGAAGCATAGAGGTTGTTCCATATAAAACTCCTGGTGCTGCCACTTATGAATTACTACTCTTACATAGTCATATTTTTAGCTAAGAATATAATTGAATAAACAATTCAATATGAATGAATACCAGCATTGTTGTTTTGTTCAATTTGTCATTATATGCAAACATGCACTGGTGGCCAGGGAGGCATCTTTTTGTTTGAGTGTTGGCCCATGTCAACTCTGACTTCTGACTTCTTTCACAATACAATACAACTTTGTCCATTAGTTACAAAACATTTTATTCTGCTCCATTCTCAACCTCCCCAAACAGCAGACCTCACACACACACAATTGAGACAAGCACAGGTTCAAGTTGCAGTGCAGCACCCCTGGATGGAGAGCATATTGTGGGGTTAAGGGCCTTGTTCAAGGGCCCAAATGTTGGGCAATGTTTTGAGGATATGAACCCAGCAGCCCTCCAGTTGTCAGATCAATTCCACCCATTTTTTTCTCCAGCGGCAGGGATTTGAACCGGACACCTTTCGGCCACAGGTCAAACTCTTCAGAAATAAGCACGTGTTAATCTGCCAAAATGAAGACAAAATGCTATGCAGATTTACAATAAAATTATAATGTAGAAGATCAATTTACATGCAGTTGTTGTCAGCAGTTGTTGTCAGCAGCAGTGAAATAGAGATCCTTTGCCTCTGATAGTTCTGGGTTACTGTCAGACTGATAAAAACCTAGATGGTGTGTTAAAAGTCATGTAATGATTAAATAGGCTATTGAATTACCAATACTTACTCTAAATAATTTATTATAAGTCATTTATACTTACCTCCTCTCAGTCAGAAACAGTCTTCTAATGTCTTCATGAAACAGTCCCCTCAATTGAAATAAAAGTAACAATTAGCTAATTGCCAATATCAAGCTGGCTCTGTAGCTCTATTTGGCATATCCCATAATAAAATATGTTTATTTGAAAGGGTTAGCTGACTAGCTTCTAAAGAGGTGAATTAAAGTAGCCTATCTTTTTCTGTTTAGCTAGCTAGCTTACAAAAGTGCTCATATTCTAACATTTCAACTTTATTTATCTAGCCTATAGTTTATCATATGACTTTGGCTTCATATATTTGAAATAAATAATAGACTTTGCTTACCTTCATTTGAGATGGCGCCGGAGAAGAAGGCAGACGTTTACGTGCCCCTAGCCGATTGTGTTTTGTTGTTAGTTTATTTGCGTTGTTTGTAACTTATTTTTTTACTTATTTTGTACGGCGCTCCTAGTACCCGGAGACTTTAATGCAGGGAAACTTAAATCCGTTATACCAAATTTTTAATCGGCATGTTAAATGTGCAACCAGAGGAAAAATAACTCTGGACCACCTATACTCCACACACAAAGACTCATACAAAGCTCTCCCTCGCCCTCCATTTGGCAAATCTGACCATAATTCTATCCTCCTACTGTCTCTTACGACTGAAAATAACTTCTAGACATCAGGCCTGCGATTAAGCACCTTTTTTCCCTTTCACTACTCTGACGAGCCCTACGCGAAGGATATACTGCTTCCTCGGGAACATCCCGTGATATGTGTGAAGAGGAGGCGGAGAAAGAGGGGCCGAAGGGCGGGCTGCCTTCTGAGAATTTGTAGGCGCTTGAATACCCCCCCCCCCCACTTCCCTCCATTCTGCTAGCAAACGTGCAATCTTTCGAGAATAAAATCGGTGAGTTACGCAGAAGATTAAACTACCAACGGGACATTAAAAACTGTAACATCTTATGCTTCACGGAATCGTGGCTGAACGACGACAATATCAACATACCGCTTGCTGGTTATACGATGTACCGACAGGATTGAACAGCAGCGTCTGGTAAGATGAGGGGTGGCGGACTGTATTTTTGTAAACAACAGCTGGTGCACAATATCTTAGGAAGTCTCGAGCTATTGCTCGCCTGAGGTAGAGTATCTCATGATAAGCTGTAGACCACACTACCTACAGAGAGAGTTTTCATCTGTATTCTTTGTAGCTGTTTACATACCACCACAGTCAGAGGCTGGCACTAAGACAGCATTGAATGAGCTGTATTCCACCATAAGCAAACAAGTAAACTTTCACCCAGAGACGGGGCTCCTAGTAGCCGGGACTTTAATGCAGGGAAACTTAAATCCGTTATACCAAATTTTTATCAGCATGTTAAATGTGCAACCAGAGGAAAAATAACTCTGGACCACCTATACTCCACACACAAAGACGCATACCATGCCATCCCCACAGTGACTGTGCCTACATACCCCAACCAGAAGCCATGGATTACAGGCAGCATCCGCACTGAGCTAAAGGCTAGAGCTGCCGTTTTCAAGGAGCGGGACCCTCCAACGAACCATCAAACAGGCAAAGCGTCCAAACAGGATAAAGATCTAATCGTACTACACCAGCTCTGTCGCTAGTCGGATGTGGCAGAGCTTGCAAACCATTACAGACTACAAAGGGAAGCACAGCCGAAAGCTGCCCAGTGACACAAGCCTACAGATGAGCTAAACTACTTCTATGCTCGCTTCAAGGCAAATAACACTGAAACATGCATGAGAGCACCAGAGGTTCCGGAAGACTGTGTGATCACTCTCTCCGCAGCCAATGTGATTAAGACCTTTAAACAGGTCAACATTCACAAGGCCGCAGGGCCAGATGGATTACCAGGACATGTACTGCGAGCATGTGCTGACCAACTGGCAAGTGTCTTCACTGACATTATCAACCTCTCCCTGTCCGAGTCTGTAATACCAACAAGTTTTAAGCAGACCACCATAGTGCCTGTGCCCAAGAACACAAAGGTAACCTGCCTAAATGACTACTGACCCGTAGCACTTATGTCTGTAGCAATGAAGTGCTTTGAAAGGCTGGTCATGGCTCACATCAACACCATCATCCCAAAATCCCTAGACCCACTCCAATTTGCATACTGGCCCAACAGATCCACAGATGAAGCAATCTCTATTGCACTCCACGCTGCCCTTCCCCACCTGGACAAAAGGAACACCTATGTGAGAATGGTATTCATTGACTACAGCTCAGCGTTCAACACCATAGTGTCCTCAAACTCATCAATAAGCTAAGGACCCTGGGACGAAACACCTCCCTCTGCAACTGGATTCTGGACTTCCTGATGGGCCGCCCCCAGGTGGTAAGAGTAGGTAACAACACATCTGCCACGCTGATCCTCAACACAGGGGCACCTCAGGGGTGCATGCTCAGTCCCTTCCTGTACTCCCTGGTCAGTCATGACTGCACGGCGAGGCACAATTCCAACACCATCATTACATTTGCTGATGACACAATAGTGGTAGGCCTGATCACCGACAATGACGAGACAGCCTATAGGGATGAGGTCAGAGACCTGGCCACTGGTGCCAGGACAACAACCTCTCCCTCAACGTGATCAAGACAAAGGAGATGATTGTGGACTACAGGAAAAAGAGGACCGAGCACGCCCCCATTCTCATCGATGGGGCTGCAGTGGAGCAGGTTGAGAGCTTCAAGTTCCTTGGTGTCCACATCACCAACAAACTAACATGGTCCAAGCACAACAAGACAGTCGTGAAGAGGGCACGACATTGACATGCATATTATTAATATTAGCTCCAAGGGCCAGCCGTGCTGCCCTGTTCTGAGCCAATTGAAATGTTCCTAAGTCCTTTTTTGTGGCACCTGAAAAACGATTGAACAGTAGTCAAGGTGCAACAAAACTACGGCCTGTAGGACCTGCCTTGTTGATAGTGTTGTTAAGTGATGCTCTGCCATCTTATTATAGACGGACTTTTCCCCATCTTAGCTACTACTGCATCAATATGTTTTGACCATGACAGTTTACAATCTAGGGTTACTCCAAGCAGTTTAGTCATCTCAACCTGCTCAATTTCCAAATGATTTATTACAATATTTAGTTGAGGTTTAGGGTGTAGTGAGTGTTTTGTTCCAAATACAATGCTTTTAGTTTTAGAAATATTTATTAACTCATTCCTTGCCAGCCACTCTGAAACTAACTGCAGCTCTTTGTTGAATATTGCAGTCATTTCAGTCACTGTAGTAGCTGACGTGTATAGTGGTGAGTCATCCGCATACATAGACACTCTGGCTTTACTCAAAGTCAGTGGCTTGTTGTTAGTAAAACTTTAAAAATGCAAGGTGCCTAAACAGATACCCTGGGGAATTCCTGAATCTAACTGGATTATATTTGAGAGGCTTCCATTAAAGAACACCCTCTGTGTTCTGTTAGACAAGTAACTCTTCATCCACATTAAAGCAGAGGGTGTAAAGCCATTACACACGTTGTTCCAGCAGAAGACTATGATTGATAATGTCAAAAGCTGCACTGAAGTCTAACAAGACAGCCCCCACAATAATTGTATCATCAATTTCTCTCAGCCATTCATCAGTCTTTTGTGTAAGTGCTGTGCTTGTTGAGTGTCCTTCCCTATAAGCATGCTGAAATTCTTTTGTCAATTTGTTTACTGTGAAATAGCATTGTATCTGGTCAAACACCATTTTTTCCAGAAGTTTACTATGGGTTGGTAACAGGCTGATTGGTCTGCTATTTGAGCCAGTAAAGGGCACTTTACTATTCTTGGGTAGCAGAATGACTTTAGCTTCCCTCCAGGCCTGAGGGCACACGCTCTCTAGTGGGCTTAAATTGAAGATGCGGCAAATAGGAGTGGCAATATCATCTGCTATTATCCTCAGTAATTTTCCATCCAGAATGTCAGACCATGGTGGCTTGTCATTGTTGATAGACAAAAAAACAAAAACAAACTTCCACACTGACTTTACGGAATTCAAAAGTACAATTCTAGAGTACAATTTGGTCCGATATACTTAGATGTGTAGTGTCAGCGTTTGTTGCTGGCATGTCATCCCTAAGTTTTCTTATCTTATCAATGAAAAAGTCATTAAAGTAGTTTTCAATATTAGTGGGTTTGTGATGAATGAGACATCTGATTCAATGAATGAAAGAGCTGAGTTGGCTTTTTTCCCAAAAATGTCATTTAAAGTGCCTCAAAGCTTTTTACTATCATTATTTATATAATTTATCTTTGTTTCATAGTGTAGTTTATTTTTATTTAGTTTAGTCACATGATTTCTTAATTTGCAGTACGTTTGCCAATCAGTTGGGCTGCCAGACTTAATTGCCATACCTTTTTGTTTCATCTATATCTCAACCATACAATTTTTCAATTCCCCATCAATCCAAGGGGATTTAACAGTTTTTACAGTCATTCTCTTAATGGGTGAGTGCTTATTAGTAACTGGAATAAGTAGTTCCATAAATGCATGAAGTGCACCATCTGGTTGCTCCTCATTACACACCACAGACCCGCAAATATTCTTCACTTCATCAACATATGAATCACAACAAAGCTTCTTGTATGACCTCGTATACACTATATTAGGCCCAGCCATTGGAACTTTGGTTTTTCTAGATATGGCTGTTAAATTGTGATCACTACATCCTGTGTGATCAATACATGTTGCTGATTTAATTCCTGTGATGTTTGTAACTACCCTGGTAGGTTGACTGACAACCTGATCCAGTTTTGCAGTTTTGATCCAGTTTTGCAGCCACTGGTTACAGTTTGACATTTTTTCCTGCGTGGGCAGCTTGATGATAGCCAGTCAATATTTAAATCACCCTGAAAATATACTTCTCTGTTGATATCACATACATTATCAAGCATTTCACACATATTATCCAGATACTGACTGTTTGCTCTCGGTGGTCTATAGCAGCTTCCCACAAGAATGGGCTTTATGTGAGGCAGATGAACCTGTAGCCATATTACTTCAACAGTATTTACCATTAGATCGTCTCCAAGCTTTACAGGAATGTGGTTCTGAATATAGACCGCAACACCGCCTCCGTTGGCATTTCTGTCTTTTCGGTAGATGTTATAACCATTTATTGCTACCACTGTATTATCTAAGTGAGTTTCAGAGATGGTCAGAATATGAATGTCATCTGTTACAAGCAAGTTATTGACTTCATGGACCTTGTTTCTTAGGCTAAATATGTTAATATGGGCTATTTTTAGCACTTTTCTGGGATGCTTGATTGTTTTTAATGCTTTACTGGGAAGCTTATCAGAGGTAGACCAAATAACCAAAATGTTCTATATAGAACCCCAAAGAACCCCAAAGAAGTGTAGGTAATGCTCAGTCTTCTAACAGATGATGTTTACTGATGTTCAGAATCTCCACACGGTAGTGTCTATTCTGGGCTCCTTCATCCAGTACTGTCATAACACATTAGACCACAACAGGACTTCATCACAACCACGCTACAGTGGTGCCACATCTTTCCTTCACATTACTTCCAATGTATTCCTTCCCCGTCTCCTTTGCCTAAGGCAGCTAACAAAGCCACTGGAAGAGTCCAGAAAAATCCACAAAACAGAGCAAAAAATAAGTCTGGCTAGAAAGGGGTCATATGATATTTTAATTTCTCTCTCTTGCTTTTCTCTCTCTTGCTTTATGTCCCCGACAGTCAGTCACAGCTTCCCTTCTTTCTGGATCTGTTCTGCCATGTTACACAATAAGACACGCTCAATTCTGTTTGGGGTGTATAAATGACTTCCCTTGGAGTCTTAAGATTCTTGCTGCACGTCAATACAGGCCTTGCTGTATCCCTGCTTGTTCTGATTACATTGTCTTGGGCTTTGATGTTGTTATTTTGAGCAATAAGGGGGGGGGGGGGGGGATTTGTGATTGGCAGATGCTTTGTGATTGGCACAGAGAAGGAGACCCATGGTAGCTTGGTTGGTTGTTTGTTTACCACTTCTGAAAAATGAGTCTCAGTTAAAAATATTCTCTCCCCACCCACAACTGGCATTTCGTAGAGACATCCCTTTCCTGCGGTGACACAAACAGGTTGTAATTGGGGTAGGAGTCACGCGGGACTTTCCCAAAAGAAACATCATATTACACTTTAATACTGTACATACCCACAACTGGGAGGAGAAAATAGGAAGAAAGGACAAAGAGGGAGATAAGCTGTTCACCCAAGTAGAATGTTGTCTATGCTTGTCTGTGTTCGTTCCAGTGGGCACATGCAAAGGCGCTTCTCTTCAGCAGCTTGGCTCCGTTTCAGCCCACTGAGTCCACATTCAATTTAGAGGAAATTCAACCTCCTTCCAATCCCCACCTGAACTAAAAATAAGCGGACAGTGGAGGAAACCACCACGGTACTATATGCTAATGAATATTAAGTATTTTTTTCTCCCAAACACCACTGGTTCCTTTGATCCCATTCCAACCTTCTCCAACATTCTCATGCCACAGGAGTCAAAAGAGACTTAATATTGACATCACAACTAACATCAATTTGAACACCAAGATCTATTTCCAGATGTATAACATGTTGATTTAATTGACCCTCTTGTGTGTAAGGAGGAAGTTAAAGGTTATGTTGTGAGAACTAGGCCTTTTTTTTATCCCAGTGTGCCTGACTTCCTGTAGCGGTGATCTGAGGTTTCCCTAATTGACAGTTCAACATGCCACGCACCTAGTGGTTGCTAAGTGCCCATTGAGACAGGAAGCTGCATAGGCCACGGCTGTCTGCTCTACTAAAGCGTCTGTAAGATCCCAGAGAGAGAGGGATGGAAGAAGAGAGAGGGAGGGAAAGAAGGGCAGAGAGAGAGAGGGAGAGACACAGGAAAGAGGGGGAGAGAGAAAAAAAGAGAGATTAGAGAGGAGAGGAGAGGAGAGGAGAGGAGAGGAGAGGAGAGGAGAGGAGTGAGAGTGAGAGCGTCTGGAAGTACAGCCAGCATGACTCATAGGTCAGATTTGAATGAGTGAGATAGACAATGTATGTGTGTGCAGACATCTTTGGCTGTATTTGTGCATGTGTGTGATTGCGCTTCTTGTGATATTTGAGAAATAAGAAAAACAGAACTACCTGATTTTAACTCACTCCTAACCCATGGTACCAAAACACCAGCGTCAGTTAGAAGGTGTGAATCATCATCTATGGATGCCCAAGATGATCACTCTATAAAAATAAGTGATGGATATGACAGCAAGAAGACTCGAGGCTTCAAAATAATTATTTCCCATGAAATGTGGTTTCTGCTATTATACTGACCCAGCTAGCACATAATGTTCTGAAACATATGTTTCTTAGAGCTTGGTGAGAGCATGGTTGTCCTGTAGTTATTTTGCATACAACCTTCCCACAACTGTCTGGGAATGGTGCAGGGTAGTGGCTTGGCTTTGGAACATTCTCAGCACATTTCAGAACATTTCCTAAAAGTAAAAGGTTCAATTTCATTACAATTTTGGTAATGTTCTAGGAACGTCCTCCAACTTGTTTGACATTGCAAATGTTTTCAAATAGTTCAGAGAATGTAAGAAACAACGTTCTTCTGTGGGAATTTCAGTACTTCAGCATAACGTTTCTTACAGGTTTCCTCATGGTTCAAGTCGTTTCTCAAATTGTTTTGATAACATAAAGAAACTTCCCATAAAAACCCTCAGAAAACGTTCTAGGAATGTGCATTTAAAATATCCATTCCGTTCTCAGCATCAACAAAACACTCTCTATCCTCTATCTCAGGGCTGCCCAAACCCTCTTCCTGGAGATCTACAGTCTTGTAGGTTTTCAGTCCAACCCTAATTTAGCATATCTGATTCATCTTGTTAAGGTTTTGTTGAGCATGAAATCAAATCAAACTTTATTTGCCACATTTACAGTGAAATGCTTACTTACAAGCCCTTAACCAACAATGCAGTTCAAGAAGAAGAAAATATTTACCAAGTAGGCAAAAATAAAAAGTAAAAATAAAAAGTAACACAATAAGAATAACAATAACGAGGCTATATCCAGGGGGCACCGGTACCGAGTCATTGTGCAGGGGTACAGGCTAGTTGAGGTAATCTGTACATGTAGGTGGGGGCGAAGTGACTATGCATAGGTAACAAACAAACAGCGAGTAGCAGCAATGTACAAGGGGGTCAATGTAAATGGCCGTTGGCAATTTTTATGAATTGTTCAGCAGTCTAATGGCTTGGGGGTAGAAGCTGTTGAGGAGCCTTTTGGTCCGAGACTTGGTGCTCCTGTACCGCTTGCCGAGCAGAGAAAACAGTCTATAACTTCTGTGACTGGAGTCTCTGACAATTCCATGAGCTTTACTCTGACACCGCCTATTATATAGGTCCTGAATGGCAGAAAGCTTGGCCCCAGTGATGTACTGGGCCGTTCGCACTACCCTCTGTAGCGCCTTGTGGTCGGAGGCTGAGCAGTTGCCATACGGTGATGCATTCGGTCAGGATGCTCTCAATGGTGCAGCTGTACAACCTTTTGAGTGTCTGGGAGCCCATGCCAAATATTTTCAGTCTCCTGATGGTCGAACAGGTTTTGTCATGCCCTCTGTCTTGGTATGTTTGGACCATGATAGTTCGTTGGTGATGTGGACACCAAGGAACTTGAAACTCTCGACCCGCTCCACTACAGCCCGTCGATGTTAATGGGGCCCAGTTCGGCCCGCCTTTTACAGTAGTCCACGATCAGCTCCTGTATCTTGCTCACATTGAGGGAGAGGCTGTTGTCCTGCCACCACACTGCCAGTTCTCTGACCACCTCCCTATAGGCCATCTCATCCTTGTCGGTGATCAGGCCTACTACTGTTGTGTCATCAGCAAACTTAATGATGGTGTTGGAGTCGTGATTGACCACGCAGTCGTGGGTGAACAGGGAGTAGAGGAAGGGACTAAGTACACACCCCTGAGGGGCCCCAGTGTTAAGGATCAGCGTGGCAGACGTGTTGTTGCCTACTCTTACCACCTGGAGGCAGCCCATCAGGAAGTCCAGGATCCAGTTGCAGAGGGAGGTGTCTAGTCCCAGAGTCCTTAGCTTAGTGATGAGCTTCGTGGGCACTATGGTGTTGAACGCTGAGCTGTAGTCAATGAATAGCATTCTCACATAGGTGTTCCTTTTGTCCAGGTGAGAAATGGCAATGTGGAGTGCGATTGAGATTGCGTCATCTGTGGATCCGTTGGGGCGGTATGCAACCTGGAGTGGGTCTAGGGCAGGGGTGTCAAAGTCAAATGGACGGAGGGCCAAATAAAAAAATCAGCTACAAGACGAGGGCCGGACTGTTCGAATGTTCATTGAAAAATTTTTAAATGACGCATATAGTCTAGTGAACCTAATTGAACCTACTGAAAACCTAACAAATATATTACAATATGATCAGATAAATAAAGCAATATTTTCTTATGGCTCTGTCAGTAATCTTTAATTTTCAACAGACACAAAAGACAAATTTCCTTTATATAAATATCCCCATAACATGAACATTAAATGAAAGAAACCGGTATTCAAGGCACCATCAGTAGACTATATTTTCTATTTTAGCAAAAGTGGGCTAAATTTACTTCAAAGAAAAAACAATAATAGCAATTTTCTATCATCCACTCAACTGAAATATTTTTAAAATATAATTGGATTGAAATACAAAAAAATAAAGTGCAAAAATCTATTAATCAAAAACAACACTTTGTTTAAGGAGAAGTAACATGCAGTGAAAACAAATATTAAATTTTAACTTTTAAACTTGAACTGAGTAAAAACTCTAAATATGTGATTGCACAGTAATGTTCACTTGTTTGAGGTTGAGGGTGATACTTGGTGGTGTCCCATCTTTTCCACAAGTTCATCAATGTTCGGGGTAAGGCTCTGAGCTGAAGAAATCCTCAGAATTGAGTGGAGGTGTTCAGCAGTAAGTCGACTTCTGTGTGATGTTTTGTTCAGGTTCATCAAAGAAAACAGTTGTTCACACAGGTATGTGCTGCCAAACATAGACAACGTTTGAGCAGCCTGGATGCGCAGCTGGGGCATTGTGCCGGGGAGGAAACGGGCGAACTCCGCAGCACCCACTGCCGCATATTTTGCCCTCAGTGCATCATTGCATTGGAGGTCAATCAACTCCATTTGGAGGTTTGGTGGTGAGCTTTCCACGTCAACAGCAAATGGGTTACCGAGCAGTTCCAACCTGCTTTTTTGTGCTTCAAAGTCAGCAAATCGGCGTCGAAAGTCAGCGGCAAGCATACCTATTTTATCAGCCAACTGTGTGCTCGGGAACGCACTGGTAGAGAGCTTCTCTTTCATGGTCTGGCAGCTGGGAAAGTGGCTCAAATTTTCTTTCCGCATCTGCGTCTCCCACAGAGTCAGTTTGGTTTTAAATGCCTTCACTGTACTGTACATATCAGAGATGACACGATCCCGACCCTGCAGCTGCAAGTTTATTGCATTCAGATGACTCGTAATGTCACACAGAAAAGCCATTTCACACAGAAACATTTCGTCTCGGAGTTGTGTTGTGTCTTTCCCTTTGCTGTCCAAGAACAGACAAATCTCCTCACGAAGCTCGAAACATCTTTGAAGCACCTTTCCCTGGCTTAGCCATCGCACCTCTGTGTGATAAGGCAAATCACCATGCTCCGTTTCTAACTCCGTCAGAAATGCCTTGAACTGGCGGTGATTCAAACCTTTGGCTCTGATAAAGTTAACTGTGCGCGTGATGATGCTCATTACATGCTCCATTTTCAAGGCTTTACCGCACAACGCTTCCTGGTGTATGATACAATGATAAGCTGTCAGCTCACCTGTCGCGTTTTCCTCTTGCATCTTTTCCCGTATCTTCGCCACCAGTCCGCTCCTGTGTCCACACATCGCAGGTGCTCCGTCGGTTGTCAAACCCACGAGTTTTTCCCAAGGCAGCTCCATCTCATTTACACATCTTGACACCTCTTCATACAAATCATGCCCCGTAGTTGTGCCATGCATAGGACGTAAAGCCAAAAACTCCTCTGTCACGCTTAGGTTGGAGTCCACTCCGCGGATGAAAATTGACAACTGGGCAATGTCAGAAATGTCGGTGCTCTCATCCACAGCCAAGGAATATGCAATAAAATCTTTTCCCTTTTTCACAAGCTGCTCTTTTAGATTGATGGACAACTGGTCTACTCTCTCGGCAATGGTGTTTCTGCTCAGACTCACATTTAAAAAGAGTTGCCTTTTTTCTGGGCAAACTTCGTCACAAACTTTAATCATGCAGTTTTTGATGAAATCCCCCTCCGTAAATGGCCGGGCTGATTTAGCGATCTCTTCTGCCAAAATAAAACTGGCCTTGACAGCAGCCTGGCCTTGTGATTTGGCTTTTTTGAACAGAGCCTGTCGAGATTTGAGGCCTCGTTTTAATTCCTCTGCCTTTTGTAGCCTTTGTTCCATGTCCATATTCTTGTTTTTGTCCGCGTGTTTCGTTTCATAATGTCGTCTCAGATTATACTCTTTCAGTACCGCCACACTTTCTCCACACAGAAGACACACAGGTTTTCCAGCTACCTTCGTGAACATATACTCCGACTCCCACCTTGTTTGAAACCCCCGGTTCTCAGTATCCACCTTCCGTTTTGCCATTTTTGATGGGTATCTGAAAGTTAATTTTACTGTGATGCTGACGACTGCTGTGCCAATAAATATTGAAATGAAGCAGCCTACTGCTCGGTGCGTCACCTTTGCATTGTGGGAAATGTAGTATTGGTGCGTGTAAAAGATCTGCGGGCTGCCGGCTTGCTGCGGGCCGGTTCTAATAATAAATCAAGATCATCCCAGGGGCCGTAAAAAACCTTCTTGCGGGCCGGATGTGGCCCGCGGGCCTTGACTCTGACATATGTGGTCTAGGGTGTCCGGGAGGATGCTGTTGATGTGAGCCATGACCAGCCTTTCAAAGCACTTCATTGCTACCGATGTGAGTGCCACAGGGCGGTAATCATTTAGGCAGGTTACCTTGGTCTCCTTGGGCACAGGGATTATGGTGGTCTGCTTGAAACATGTTGGTATTACAGACTCGGTGAGGGAGAGGTTGATAATGTCAGTGAAGACACTTGACAGTTGGTCAGCGCATGCTTTGAGTACACATCCTGGTACTCCAGAACAGCTGGTGCTCTCGTGCATGCTTCAGTGTTGCGTGCCTCGAAGTGAGCATTAAAGGCATTTAGCTGGATTTCCCTTTGTTGTCCGTAATAGTTTTCAAGCCCTCCCACACCCGACGAGCGTCAGAGCCGGTATAGTAGGATTCAATCTTAATCTTGTATTGACGCTTTGCTTGTTTTATGGTTCGTCTGAGGGCATAGCGGGATTTCTTCTATGTGTCCGGATTAGTTTCCCACTCCTTGAAAGTGGCAGCTCTGGCCTTTAGCTCTATGCGGATGTTGCCTGTAATCCATGGCTTCTGGTTGGGATATATACGTACAGTCACTGTGGGGACGACATCATCAATGCACTTATTGATGAAGCCGATGACTGAGGTGGGGTATCAATGTCATTGGATGAATCCCAGAATATTTTCCAGTCTGTGCTAGCAAAACAGTCCTGTAGTGTAGCGTCCGTGTCATCTGACCACTTCCGTATTGAGCGAGTCACTGGTACTTCCTGCTTTAATTTTTGCTTGTAAGCAGGAATCAGGAGGATATAATTGTGGTCAGATTTGCCAGATGGAGGGTGAGGGAGAGCTTGGTATGCATCTGTGTATGGAGTAAAGGTGGTCTAGAGTTTTTTTTTCCCTGGTTGCATATATGACATGCTGATAAAATTTTGGGAAAACTGATTTAAGTTTGCCTGCATTAAAGTCCCCGGCCACTAGGAGAGCCACTTCTGGATGAGCATTTTTTTCTTTGCTTATGGCCTTATAGCTTTGTGGTGGTAAATAGACGACTACGAATAATACAGATGAAAACTCTCTTGGTAGATAGTGTTGTCTACAGCTTATCATAAGGCTTTGTTCCCAGCACCTATGCAAAACCAAAAACAGACGTTCAAACAACTTCCAAGGAACCAAATGTGCCAGCTGGGCAGGTGCAGACTGACTGTGTAGACAATACATTCTGCTCCCTGGGTGGCTCTGAGAGTAAAAAACGGTGAAATAAATCCAGTACATTAACATGTTTAATGATAGAAGGATACTGCTGTCTCCCTGTCAACCCTACGGCTGGGTGACTAACGTGTTGGTCTGTCTCCTATTGCAGTGTGACTTCTTGGTCTGTCTCCTGGGGGGCTCTTTAACTGATCTGTGGCCTGTCTGTTGAGTCAGTGAGGAGTTTCAGCTTGAGAGAGCAGAGTGTGGACAGTAGACTGCGCGAATTATATGGATTCTACAGCTGCTTTCTCCTTTTTAGATCGGAGTGTTAGAGCGGCAAACACACAGTCACCTGGGACTACTGGGCCTTAGTGTGGTGGGAAGACTTAATCATTAAACTGCTCAAACAGACTGAGGTGTGTGAGTGTCTGTGAGTGTTTGTCTGTTTGTTCTGCTGGTTAGTGAAGAATGGTACGTTTTTAGTGTTATTGGAAGCAGCTCATGATCTCCCTCGTCATTGAGTCCTCTTGCTCAGCTAAATCTGTCTACATTCTGCATCTGATTTGTTGTGACTTTAACTACTTTAACCATTACAAAAGACAGAAAAATACAAATCTTTTTGATAAACTGGCTTGGGCTTAGATAGAAGGCAGACTATCAAACTGATGAACTGTGTATCACCATAGAGGCTTGCTGTAATGTCTTTTATCATTTCCTAGGGTAGAGGAACAAGGCAATTGTCTTCTGTCAACCAGGATGTAATTTCCCGATGGCTCTGACCAACTGCCCGCGACAGCAAGACAAATTAGCCCATTTCCTGGATCATAGGAATCCCCGGAGCCCGGAGCCAGGGCCACGTCCCCTCCCATGTCTCTCTTTATCACCCAATGACTATAAGACACACGAAGGATAGGTAAAATATGTTTAACCCCCTATTTATTTGTCCTTTCATCTCTATCTCTCTCTCTCTCTCTCTCTCTCTCTGTCTCTTTCTAGTATACGCATCTCTCTTTTTCCTTCTCTCTCTCGCTCTCTCTCTCTCTGTCTCTTTCTAGTATACGCATCTCTCTCTTTCCTCCTCTCTCTCTCTCTCTTTGTCTTTTGGGCAGGGGTTGATTTGGGAAGTGTCAAAAGAACAGGATTATCTGAACTGGGTTAACAGAAGTATATTCAAAATTCTATTAGTAACAATCGAGAGCCATGCTAAACATCAAAACCCTGGATTTCCCTGTTATGCAGGCAGCTACAAACACACACACTGACCTATACACATCAACACACACATTACCTTACATCCGTCCACCACTTATCTCAACCTCACATCAACACATGCACACAAATTCACACGTACACTCTATCGCACCTGCTGGTATTGAATCTCCTCTCTCATCTATTTGCTCTTTGTCTCTTCCCCTGCAGAGAATGCCACTTGGCTTTTGTGAGCATTGGTATCCATGGTGACAAAGGAAGTCGCTCCATTGGTGGATGGCCCCCTCAGGAGCAGGTGATATGAAATGGCTTTCAATTGTCTTTTCACAGCTTCTAGCACGGTGAGACATTGTGACATTGTTACCCTTGGCAACAGAGTTCTCAGTGCAGTGGAGACATGCAGGGAAGTCACATAACTCAAATGTTTTATTTATTTTTATTTAACCTTTATTTAACTAGGCAAGTCAGTTAAGAACAAATTCTTATTTACAGTGAAAAACCACAAAACATAATTGATCACTATCCACATTCAACAGCACAATGTAGAAAGACACACACAGATATAAATGTCACTGTTGTAATCATCTGCCTTACCACTAATATAATAAATATATTTGACAAAAAATAAACGTACGTTTGTTGTGAACGGTATAGAAAGCCGCATACAATATCAGAAACACACTTGTTGCTTTTTCTTCTCTATATGTCAGTGAAGGAGAAGGTGGGGTAGAGCATTGGGAGAGAGGTGGAGAGGACAAACAACCAACAATGGAGCCGGTATTTAAGGTTTATAATTATACCATAAAAATACACACAGATGATGCAAAATGCTTTCCTGCCTCTGAAGGACATGTTTTTTTATTTGACCTTTATTTTGACAGGGAGTCATCCTCTTTTACAGATTAGCCCTGTAACTACATACAATACCTTTTACCAAATAGGGCTTCCTTCTGTGTACCACCACTACTTTGACACAACACAACTGATTGGCTCAAATGCATTAAGAAGGAAAGAAATTCCACAAATGAATTAAAACAATTAACAAGGCACACCTGTTCATTTGAATGCGTTTAAATGCACCTCATGAAGCTGGTTGAGAGAATGCCAAGAATGTGCAAAGCTGTCATCAAGGCAAAGAGTGGCTACTTTGAAGAATCTAAAATCTAAAATATATTTTGATTTATTTAACACTTTTTTGGTTACTACATGATTTCTTATGTGGTATTTATGTGTAGATTTGATGCATTCACTATTATTCTACAATGTATTCTACAATGTAAAAAAAGGACCAAAACCCTGGAATGACTAGGTGTGTGTCACGTTCTGACCATAGTTCCTTTGTGATGTCTTTGTTATAGTATGGTCAGGGCGTGAGTTGGGTGGGCAGTCTATGTTCTTTTTCAAATCAAATCTAATTTATTTGTCACATACACATGGTTAGCAGATGTTAATGCGAGTGTAGCGAAATGCTTGTGCTTCTAGTTCCGACAATGCAGAAATAACCAACGAGTAATCTCACCTAACAATTCCAAAACTACTACCTTATACACACAAGTGTAAAGGGATAGAGAATATGTACATAAAGATATATGAATGAGTGATGGTACAGAACGGCATAGGCAAGATGCAGTAGATGGTATCGAGTACTGTACTGTTTTCTATGATTGGCCTGGTATGGTTCTCAATCAGAGGCAGCTGTTTATCGCTGTCCCTGATTGAGAACCATACTTAGGCAGCCTGTTTTTCCCACTTGAGTTGTGGGTAGTTGTTTTCTGTATCTGTGTCTCTACCAGACAGGACTGTTTCAGGTGTTATTTTGTTTTACTTTGTGTTCCAGTGTTCAGTTATCTAATAAATCTAACATGGACACTTACCACGCTGCATCTTGATCCTCTCCTTCCAACAGCCGTTACAGAACTACCCACCAAAAAAGGATCAAGCAGCGTGGTCACCAGGAGCAACGTGGAATGGACTCATGGACATGGGAGGACATTCTGAACGAGAAGGGTTCCTACACATGGGAGGAGATCCTGGCTGGAAGGGATCGCCTCCCATTGGAACTGGTGGCGGTAGCTTGTAGAGCGGAGGCAGCAGGTAAAGGGAGCCAGCGCTATGGGGGAACACGGCTGGCAAGGAAGCCCGAGAGGCAGCCCCAAAAATGTATTGGGAGGGGGCACACGGGGAGTGTGGCTAAGTCAGGTAGGAGACCTGAGCCAACTCCCCGTGCTTACCGTGGAGAGGTGGACCGGGCAGGCACCGTGTTATGCCCTGAGGCGCACGGTGTTCCCGATGCGCAGGCATAGCCCGGTGCATTACATAGCAGCGCCTCGTATTGGCCGGGCTAGAGTGGGCATCGAGCCAGGTGCCATGAAGCCGGCTCAGCGCATCTGGTCTCCAGTGCGTCTCCTTGGGCCGGGGTACATGGCTCCAGCCCTACGCAGGGTGTCCCCGGTTCGCCAGCACAGCCCAGTGTGGTCAATTCCACCTCGCCGCACTGGCCTGGCTACGGGGAGCATCCAGCCAGGTAGGGTTGTGCAGGCTCGGTGCTCGAGACCTCCAGTGCGCCTCCACGGTCCGGTCTATCCGGTGCCTCCTCCACGCACCAGCCCTCCGGTTGCAGCTCCCCGCACCAGGCTGTCCCTGCAGGTGCTCCCGCCTGTCCAGAGCTGCCAGAGTCTCCCTCCAGTCCTGAGCTGCCAGAGTCTCCCTCCTGTCCTGAGCTTTCTTCTTTCTCCAGAAGACCGAAACAGGTTTGCCTCAAGAATTTCTCTGTTTTTAGCGCCATCCATCATTCCTTCAAATCTGACCAGTTTCCCTGTCCCTGCCGATGAAAAACATCCCCACAGTATGATGCTGGGGATGGGGATGGTGTTCTTGGGGTGATGAGAGGTGTTGAGTTTGCGCCAGACATAGAATTTTTCCTTGATGGCCAAATAGCTCAAATGACCAGAGTACCTTCTTCCACATGTTTGGGGAGTCTCTGACATGCATTTTGGAAAACACCAAACATGTTTGCTTATTTTTTTCTGGCCACTCTTCCATAAAGCCCAGCTCTGTGGAGTGTATGGCTTAAAGTGGTCCTATGGACAGATACTCCAATCTCTGCTGTGGAGCTTTGCAGCTCCTTCAGGGTTATCTTTGGTCTCTTTGTTGCCTCTCTGATTAATGTCCTCCTTGCCTGGTCCATGAGTTTTGGTGGGCGGCCCTCTCTTGGCAGGTTTGTTTTGGTGCCATATTCTTTCCATTTTTTAAATAATGGATTTAATGGTGCTCTGTGAGATGTTCAAAGTTTTGGATATTTTTTTAGAACCCAACCCTGATCTGTACTTCTCTACAACTTTGTCTCTGACCTGTTTGGAGAGCTCCTTGGTCTTCATAGTGCCGCTTGCTTAGTGGTGCCCCTTGCTTAGGGGTGTTGCAGATTCTGGGGCCTTTACGAACAGGTGTGTAT
This sequence comes from Oncorhynchus mykiss, assembly GCF_013265735.2. Taxonomy (NCBI): domain Eukaryota; kingdom Metazoa; phylum Chordata; class Actinopteri; order Salmoniformes; family Salmonidae; genus Oncorhynchus; species Oncorhynchus mykiss. Next base: position 27,157,829 of record NC_048588.1, read on the forward strand.
ATATACTGAGATCATGTGACAGATCATGTGACACTTAGATTGCACACAGGTGGACTTTATTTAACTAATTATGTGACTTCTGAAGGTAATTGGTTGCATCAGATCTTATTTGGGGTCTTCATAGCAAAGGGGGTGAATACATATGCGGTTTCCAAGCTACTCCTCAGTAAAAAAGGCACATGACAGCCTGCTTTTAGTTTGCCAAAAGGCACCTAAAGACTCTCAGGCCATGAGAAACAAGGTTCTCTGGTCTGATGAAAACAAGATTGAACTCTTTGGCCTGAATGCCAATCGTGACGCCTGGAGGAAACCTGGCACCATCCCTACGGTGAAGCATGGTGGTGGCAGCATCATCCTGTGGGGATGTTTTTTAGCGGCAGGGACTGGGAGACTAGTCAGGATCGAGGTAAAGATGAACAGAGCAAAGTACAGAGAGATGCTTGATAAAAACCAGCTCTAGAGCGCTCATGACCTGAGACTTGTTCAAAGGAACACCTTCCAACAGGATAACGAACCTAAGCACACAGCCAAGACAATGCAGGAGTGGCTTCAGGACAAGTCTCTGAATGTCCTTGAGTGGCCCAGCAAGAACCCGGACTTGAACCCGACCGAACATCGCTAGCGAGACCTGAAAATAGCTTTGCAGCAACGCTCCCCATCCAACCTGACAGAGCTTGAAAGGATCTGCAGAGAGGAATGGGAGAAACTCCCCAAATACAGGTGTGCCAAGCTTGTAGTGTCATACCGAAGAAGCCTCGAGTCTCTAATCGCTGCCAAAGGTGCTTCAACAAAGTACTGAGTAAAGGGTTTGAATACTTTTGTAAATGAAATATTTCAGATTTTATTCGTAATAAATTTGCTAAAATTTCTAACAACCTGTTTTTGATGTGTCATTATGAGGTATGTAGATTGAGGGAAAAAACTATTTAATCAATTTTAGAATAAGACTGTAATGTAAAAAAATGTGGAAAAAGTCAAGGGGTCTGAATACTTTCCGAATGCACTGTATACACATTAATACATTACGAAAAGCAAAACAGAGATACAAAATACAATCATAGAAAAGGAATCCATTCTTCAGGTTAACACGGCAGAAGTCTGTTCAAGAGGGCTTTATAAACAAAAAGAGTGATATGCGTTGATCTACAAGACTTCAAAGAGGGCCCGCCTACTTTCTGACACAGAATGCAGTGATGTGTACTAAACCTTTGCCCGTAATAAAGTGTATAGTGTGCTTTGATAAACTGTGTCCAGTGGCTTCAATAGGCAGCTGCATTCATATAGACATACTGCCATAATCAATCAATAACCGGTATCACTGTTGACTGAATTATTCCTTTTTCTGCTATTTAATGAAAGGCAGTTCAATGTATCAATCAGCAGCTGACATTTCAAGATCAAGAGCAGACTTTACAAAAGACTCAACTCCACTTCCCAGAACAAAAGGTTCTGGGGAAGTTTTGCTCAATGTTCTCATACCATTGGATTTACGTTTGTGTGTGTGTGTGTGTTCAGATATGTTTTTTTTTTACGATGACTTTGTCTTGCTTCATTAATGCCCCCTCCTTTCTTGGTCCTTCTATAAATATTCTGTCTAGGTGACTCATCGTCCGCTCTACCAGTCCTCCCCCCCTCCCTCCCTCTCAACACTGTTTCAGTTCTCTCTCTCTCTCAATCATCTCTCTCTCTCTCCCTCTCTGTCTCCCTCTCTCTCTCTCTCTCTCTCGCTCTCTCTCGCTCTCTCTCTACCTCTCTCTCTCTCCCTCTCTCTCTATTTATTAGTGGCTATGTGATTCCAGACCCTCAGAGCATAACAGTGTCTGCCACACCTTCCCAATATCCAGACGGATGCGTTTGTGGTTATTGTTGTTGTGATGTGTTTGCTTCCTCCACTCGTTATGATGTTGCATCATGGTATTTGTCCCGGTCTTAAATTATAATGAGTTGATGTTGAAGAATATGGTATGCTGTTAAAGGGGCAGTTTTAAATGAATGATTTATCCCCATTTATTATTGAAGAATAGAACTTAGAAATGCCTCATGATCTTAGTTCAACTGTTGTCCCCATCAGAATCAACAAAAAATACATTTTTACTCCATTGCTTGTAAACAATGTAATTGTAAACAGACTCTGTATAGTTTAAAAACAAATGTTTTAACTATAATTTGTATATTATGTATGGTCAGTCTTTGTATCGATAGCACTGCCTTAGAGCGTGGTTATATTTCTCTAACCCCATCCCTCAGCTTTTTACCAAAACAGTGGCGTGGTGCCCACTTTATTGTTTGAACAGCAGATTGCCCCTTTAATGCTGGATGTGGCTGCGTTTCTGGAAGTCTAATTAACTACACTATAATCATTCTTGTCATTGCATTTCCAAGATTTTCCTGGAAGTCAATGCCACTGCTGACTGCTAGATGACCCTTGTCTTCAAGTTGTTAAATTGATTGATCGGTATGTCCAATGGGATCAATAACAAAACCTAGTTTGGGTCAATAGGCAGTATTTAAAGAGTTTTAACCCTGGAATTATCACACTGCTGCTATTAAACCGATTTATCAGGCCTCTGGCACATTGGAGAGCTCACTAATTAGAGAGTCTCTGGCATTTGGCTCAATCAGACACCATGATGACAGGCAGCCTTCTGAATGGCTCTACTGAGAGTAGAAAAGGGATGGAAAGTGGCCTTGGAGTCGAACAGTAACATTTACACAGGAAGCAATAATTTGTCAAGTAAAAGTAATAATGTCAACACCATAAGAAACACTCTTATAAAGATGAAATTGCCTTGTGGTGTCCATGACCACTGTCTGATCTGGTCATCATGACAACAGGTTGGTCCAGAGGGGTTTGTGGGTAATTAACCTGCATTGTGGCTCAGTTTGCTATTCGTTAGCAGGTATGTTCTATGAACCAATGAGGATGGTTAGTCTTTGACAACTACACTGTTTTAGAACTGTGTCTGAACAGTATCAATCATGACAATACTCATTAGAGTTTTTTTTACTACTTAATCTCTCGTGGACAGATTCAAATGGTAAGTGACAAATTTCGCAAGAATTTTACTTCTGGGTATCCAAGATTACTTACTACTTGACTTGACCGAGAAAAACTCCAGTCACTATCTAGTCTCAGGGCCCTATCTGTCATCCATGTTGTCATATTTTTGGGGGGATAATATAAAGGGAGATTCCCTCGTCTGCTTTTCTCCAACTCTGCTGAATCCCGTCTCACCATTTCACCCTGACTAATCAACATGCTTGTTAGCTGTGCATTCGGCAGGCATGCAGGGCCACGCAACACCTCCCACATCCTTAACAAAGCTTCAAGGAAACCCTAACTAACAAAGCCTCCACCAAGCTGTGTGCTTTAGCTCTGTAGCTCTCCCTCCACCGCTCTGATCCGCCCGCCTCATATCTGGGAAGCTTTGTAGCTCACCGCTTGCCGACGCAGCATCTAACAGGGGGTGACGAACCTCCAGAGTCAATACGTAGGTTCTCACTTGGGAGAGACAAGTCACATTCACTGTGATATTAACAGAGACTAAATATATTCTTCTTGAAATTACTTTGAAAGGCTTTCTCTCCTATCTAAAAGGTTATGTATGATAGGAGGGACATCTGTTCTTTCTACATAGTAAGAAATAAGACATTTAGTGAACATGCTTCATCTATACAGTGCACATGAGGTTGGTGGCACCTTCAATGTGGAGGATGTGCTCGTGGTAATGGCTGGAGCGGAATTGGTGGAATGGTATCAAACACATGGTTTGATTCCATTCCATTTGCGTTGTTCCAGCGATTATTATGAGCTGTCCTCCCCTCAGCAGCCTCCACTGATACAGTGACCCCTTACCACAGTCCAACTATACAGTTGAAGTCGGAAGTTCACATACACTTCGGTTGGAGTCATTAAAACTCGTTTTTCAACCACTCCACAAATTTCTTAATAACAAACTATAGTTTTGGCAAGTCGATAAGCACATCTACTTCGTGCATGACACAAGTAATTTTATAATTCACTGTATCATAATTCCAGTGGGTCAGAAGTTTACATACTCTAAGTTGACTGTGCATTTGAACAGCTTGGAAAATTCCAGAAAATTATGTCATGGCTTTAGAAGCTTCTGACAGGCTAACTGACATCATTGTAGTCAATTGGAGGTGTGCCTGTAGATGTATTTCAAGGCCTACCTTCAAACTCAGTGCCTCTTTGCTTGACATCATGGGAAAATTCGAAGAAATCAAACAAGACCTCGGAAAACACATTTTAGACCTCCACAAGTTTGGTTCATCCTTGGAAGCAATTTCCAAACGCCTGAAGGGACCATGTTCATCTGGACAAACAATAGTACGCAAGTATAAACACCATGGGACCACGCAGCCGTCATACCGCTCTGGAATGAAACGTGTTCTGTCTCCTAGAGATGAACGTACTTTGGTGTGAAAAGTGCAAATCAATCCCAGAACAACAGCAAAGGACCTTGTGAAGATGCTGGAGGAAACAGCTACAAAAGTATCTATATCCACAGTAAAACGAGTCCTATATCGACATGACCTGAAAGGCCGCTCAGCAAGGAAGAAGCCACTGTTCCAAAACCGCCATTAAAAAGTCAGACTACGGTTTGCAACTGCACATGGGGACAAAGATTGTACTTTTTGGAGAAATGTCCTCTGGTCTGATGAAACAAAAATAGAACTGTTTGGCCATAATGACCATCGTTATTATGGCCAAACAGGGGGAGGCTTGCAAGCCGAAGAACGCCATCCCAACCGTGAAGAACGGGGGTGCCAGCATCATGTTGTGGGGGTGCTTTGCTGCAGGAGGGACTGGTGCACTTCACAAAATAGATGGCATCATGAGGAGGAACAATATGGGGATATATTGAAGCAACATCAAGACATCAGTCAGGAAGTTAAAGCTTGGTAGCAAATGGGTCTTCCAAATGGACAATGACCTCAAGCATACTCTGAAAGTTGTGGCAAAATGGCTTAAGGTCAACAAAGTCAAGGTATTGGAGTGGCCATCACAAAGCCCTGACCTCAATCCTATAGAAAGTTTGTGGGCAGAACTGAATAAGCATGTGTGAGCAAAGAGGCCTACAAACCTGACTCAATTACACCAGCTCTGTCATGAGTAATGGGCCAAAATTCCACAAACTTATTGTGGGAAGCTTGTGGAAGACTACCGGAAACGGTTGACCAAAGATAAACAATTTAAAGGCAATGCTACCAAATACTAATTGAGTGTATGTAAACTTCTGAACCACTGGGAATGTGATGAAGGACATAAAAGATGAAATAAATTATTCTCTCTACTATTATTCTGACATTTCACATTCTTAAAATTAAGTTGTGATCCTAACGGACTTAAGACAGGGAATTTTTATTAGGATTAAATGTCAGGAATTGTGAAAAACTGAGTGTATTTGGCTAAAGTGTATGTAATCTTCCGACTTCAACTGTACTGTAAGTATTTTGTACATAATGTTTCTGCTACCATCTCTTATGACCGAAAAATAACTTCTGGACATCAGATCAGCGATTACTCACCACGAACTGGCCAAAGCCTTTTTTTTCTTTAACGGGTCCAACGAGCCCGATCTGAACGAGATACTGCTTTTGCTGAAACAGGCCCAAATCCCTGTCATTTGCATGAAGAGATGACGGCAAAAAAGAGGATGGAGGTTGGGCTGCCTTCTGAGAATTTGTAGGAGATCGAATAAACCCCCCCTGCCTTCCGTTCTTCTAGCTAACGTACAATCATTGGAAAATAAAATTCACGACCTACGAGGAAGATGAAACTACCAACGGGACAATAAAAACTGTAATATCTTACGCTTCACGGAGTCGTGGCTGAGCGATGACATTATCAACATACAGCAGGTTGGTTATACGCTGTATCGGCTAGATAGAACTGCGGCATCTGGTAATGCATATATGTAAACAACAGCTGGTGCACAATATCAAAGGAAGTATCTAGGTGTTGCTTGCCTGAAGTAGAGTATCTCATTAGAAGCTGTAGACCACACTATCTACCTAGAGAGTTTTCATCTGTATTTTTCGTAGCTGTCTCCATACCACCACAGACCGATGCTGGCACTAAGACCACACTCAATGAGCTGTATTCCACCATAAGGAAACAGGAAAATGCTCATCCAGAGGCGGCGCTCCTAGTGGCCGGGGACTTTAATGCAGGGAAACTTAAATCGGTTTTACCAAATTTCTATCTATGTGCAACTAGAGGGAGTAAACTCTAGACTATCTTTACTCCACACACAGAGACGCGTACAATCTCTCCCTCGCACTCCATTTGGCAAATCTGACCATAATTCTATCCTCCTGCTTCCTGCTTACAAGCAAAAATTAAAGCAGGAAGCACCAGTCACATGGTCAATAAAAAAGTGAACAGATGAAGAAAATGCTTTTTCTAGCACAGACTGGAATATGTTCTCGGTACACCACATCAGTCATTGGCTTCATCAATAAGTGCATTCGATGACGTCGCCCCCAACGTGACTGTACGTACATACCCCAACCAGAAGCCATGGATTACAGGCAACATCCGCACTGAGCTAAAGGCTAGAGCTGCCACTTTCAAGGAGCGGGACTCTAACCCAGAAGCTTATAATAAATCCCGCTATGCCCTCCGACGAACCATCAGACAGGCAAAGTGTCAATACAGGACTAAGATCAAATTGTACTACACCGGCTCTGATGCTCGTCAGATGTGAGAGGGCTTGCAAACCATTACAGACTAAAAAGAGAAACACAAGTGACACAAGCCTACCAGATGAGCTAAACCACTTCTATGCTCGCTTCGAGGCAAATTACACTGACAAATGCATGAGAGCACCAGAGGTTCCGGAAGACTGTGTGATCACTCTCATCCGCAGCAAATGTGATTAAGACCTTTGAACAGGTCAACATTCACAAGGCCGCAGGGCCAGACGGATTACCAGGACGTGTACTGTGAGCATGCGCTGACCAACTGGAGAGTGTCTTCACTGACATCTTCAACCTCTCCCTGTCCGAGTCTGTAATACCAACATGTTTTAAGCAGACCACCATAGTTCCTGTGCCCAAGAACACTAAGGTAACCTGCTTAAATGACTACAGACCCGTAGCACTCATGTCTGTAGCCATGAAGTGCTTTGAAAAGCTGGTCATGGCTCACATCAACCCCACAGATCAACATATGATGCCATTTATATTGCACTCCCCACTGCCCTTTCCCACCTGGACAAAAGGAACACTTATGTGAAAATGCTATTTGTTGAATACAGTACAGTGTTCAACACCATGGTGCCCTCAAAGCTCATAAATAAGCTAAGGACCCTGGGACTGAACACCTCCCTCTGCAACTGGATCCTGGACTTCCTGGCGGGCTGCCCCAGGTGGTAAGGGTAGGTAACAACACATCCACCATGCTGATCCTCAACACAGGGGTCCCTCAGGGGTGCGTGCTTAGTCCCCTCCTGTACTCCCTGATCACTCATGACTGCACGGCCAGGCACGACACCAACACCATCATTAAGTTTGCAGATGACACAATAGTGGTAGTGCGTACGGCCCAGTACATCACTTAGGCCAAGCTTCCTGCCATCCAGGACCTCTATACCAGGCTGTGTCAGAGGAAGGCACTAAAAATGGTCAAAGACTTCAGCCATCCTAGTCATAGACTGTTCTCTCTGCTACCGCACAGCGCCAAGTCTAGGTCCAAGAGGCTTCTTAACAGTTTCTACCCCCAATCCATAAGACTCCTGAACATCTAATCAAATGGCTACCCAGTTACTTTGATTTCATATTCTTATTTATATTTTTTAAACTGAATTGTTGGTTAGGGGCTTGTAAGTAAGCATTTCACTGTAAGGTCTACACTTGTTGTTTTCGGCGCATGTGAAATTTGATTTGAGGGAGCACGTGATGCCGCGGAGCTGAGCAGACGTTGACAAACCGAGCTCTTCAAAGTTATTCTATTTTTACCTAAATAACAACGTTGAAACAATATTCTAACATCGGCTGATAAATTGTCAAGTACTTACCTTCCCAAAGAGCCATGGACCTCTGACCGAGAGGCAAGAAGGACGACCAAAATGTTGTTGATTCCCAAGATAACGATAACGCTACAGCTAGCAAAATTAGCATTAGCCCTCATAACTCAGCCTCTTGCAAGCCTGCCGACATGCTGGCTACTCTCCTCCGGGAAATTCAGGATGGTAACAGAGGTCTTGCTATGAAAATTGATAAGAAATTGTCTGAACTCCATTCTTCCATTGACGACCTGAAATCCTCCATGAATGATCTCCTTTTGAGAACGACTGAGGCAGAGTTGCGCATTAGCACAGTTGAAAATACCATCGCTCGACATGACCAGGTCTTGATACAACTGCAAAAGGACAATGCCTACCTCAAAAACAAGGTAGATCAGATGGAGAACCAGAGTGAGTAGACGTAGTAATATCCGTGTGGTGGGATTGAAAGAGGACCGTGACCCGGTCCATTTCTTCACTCAATGGATCCCGTAGGTCCTAGGCATAATCAACTTCACCAAGCCGCTGGAAATCGAACGCGCCCACAGAACATCAGCACCTAAACCCCGGCCAGATGAGCCCCCACGAGCCGTCCTGACCAGGCCGTCCTTCCTCCGTTTCCAAGACAGGGAGAAGATACTGCAACTCGCAAGAGCCAAAGGGGACATCACCATCGATGGAAAGAGGGTTAGCCTTTTCCCAGATATGAGTGCGGATCTCGCCAGACGTCGCAAGCAGTTCAGACCTGCCGCTAAAGCACTGAAGGAGAAGAACATCACCGGCTACCTCATCCACCCTGCGTGGATGAAAGTTCAGTACAAAGGCCGAAGCCATCTCTTCAACACCGGGAAAAGTGCACACTTTTCTCAAAGAACTGAACAACGTCTGAGCCAGGACGGTCTCTCTGGGGGATAAAATGCAGTTTGTTTGTTTTCTCTTATCCGGATTGAACTGCTGGTATCTCCCGGTCACTATAATTGATTTGTACATTTTCAACTAACCGTATCTTTCCGGGGTGAGTTCTATTACATTTACAGGAGAGTATATTTTCGTTTAGTCCATATCCACTGGGCGAAGCAATAAGTGGGCTTAGGCCCACTGCTTTCCCCCTCATTTATGTTAATCTTTCGAAAAGAGACTCAAGCAGCCCTTACCGTGGGCAGTAAATATTCAGCCATAAATATCTATTCACAACGTTTGTTTTCAATTTAGAGAGCTCACAGGTTTTAGTTTACACCAAGGTTTAGCTAGTAAGAGCTAGATGGAAAGCGAGCAGCAACGTATCTCTACAAGTGTATTCATGTTTGATTGTTGGGATTGTTGTTTTAGTCTGACAATCGGTGTGGGTGGGATTTTTATTATTTTTTTCTTCCTTTTTTCTATGTTTATTGTTTCCTTCCTAAAGAGACACATAGGTCACTTTTGTGCTCAAACCAAAGTTGAAACATTTCCTAATTATCTGCATATGATAGATTTCGATTCAGTTACAGTGCCTTGCGAAAGTATTCAGCCCCCTTGAACTTTGCGACCTTTTGCCACATTTCAGGCTTCAAACATAAAGATATAAAACTGTATTTTTTTGTGAAGAATCAACAACAAGTGGGACACAATCATGATGTGGAACGACATTTATTGGATATTTCAAACTTTTTTAACAAATCAAAAACTGAAAAATTGGGCAGCCCCTTTACTTTCAGTGCAGCAAACTCTCTCCAGAAGTTCAGTGAGGATCTCTGAATGATCCAATGTTGACCTAAATGACTGATGATGATAAATACAATCCACCTGTGTGTAATCAAGTCTCCTATAAATGCACCTGCACTGTGATAGTCTCAGAGGTCCGTTAAAAGCGCAGAGAGCATCATGAAGAACAAGGAACACACCAGGCAGGTCCGAGATACTGTTGTGAAGAAGTTTAAAGCCGGATTTGGATACAAAAAGATTTCCCAAGCTTTAAACATCCCAAGGAGCACTGTGCAAGCGATAATATTGAAATGGAAGGTGTATCAGACCACTGCAAATCTACCAAGACCTGGCTGTCCCTCTAAACTTTCAGCTCATACAAGGAGAAGACTGATCAGAGATGTAGCCAAGAGGCCCATGATCACTCTGGATGAACTGCAGAGATCTACAGCTGAGGTGGGAGACTCAAAGTTCAAGGGGGCCGAATACTTTCGCAAGGCACTGTACATATTTGAAACCCAACCTATGCTTAATCCTCTAAAATATGTCACATTCAACGTAAAAGGTCTTAACAGCCCGATTAAAAGGAAAAGAGTCTATACATACCTTAAGAAATAAAAGTCTGACATTGTGTTTTGACAAGAAACACATCTTACAGCCAGTGAACACAAGAAATTGAAGATGGAATGGGTAGGACAAGTTTTTGCATCCTCTTTTAACTCCAAAGCAAGAGGAACTGCAATTTTGATAAGTAGACACATCCCCTTCTGCGTCAACAACACCATCTCTGATCCCTCTGGCAGGTTTGTTTTGGTGCAGGGGCATATGTTTTCACAGTCTTGGACCCTATTGAATATTTATGCTCCTAACTTCGATGACCATATGTTTATTCAGAATGTCTTCCTTCAGGTCGCTCAAGCACCACCAGGGTGGCTACTGGTTGGAGGGGATTTTAATTTTTTCTTAGATACAGTTCTTGATAGGTCTTCTGATAAACCCTCACTTCTTACCAAAGCCGGCAAGCTCACCATGTCAGTCATGAAAGATCTCAATTTACTAGACATCTGGAGACAGTTGCACCCACAGGATAGGGACTACTCCTTTTATTCACACCCACACAAGACACACACACGCATAGATAACTTTTTACTTTTGACACAACTGTTTCATAGAGTGTTAGATGTCGTGTATCTCCCCAGATTGCTTAGTGACCATTCTCCTCTGGTATTATCAATCTCCATTCCTACCAAGGTAAATGGAGCATATAGATGGAGACTAAATTCTACACTCCTGAAGCAACCTGACTTTTGTTCATTCATCAAAGAGCAGATCAATATTTTTACTTTGACAAACAAACCCTCCGCTCCTGACAGTTTCATTCTTTGGGACACATTGAAGGCCTATCTGAGGGGACAGATCATTTCCTATACTAAAGGGCTGAAGAGAAAACACGGTGGGGAACTGAGTGCCCTTGAATCTGAAATCTCCGAGCTAGAGAAAACCTACCAAAGAGGCCAGACTAAAGATCTATACAGGCTTTTGATAAATAAAAAACTGAAATATAATATTCTGAACACATATCAAGCTGAGAGGGCCATCACTAAATCAAAACAGCATTATTACGAGCTTGGAGAGAAAGCTCACAAAGTATTGGCATGGCAACTGAAAGCAGAGGAAAGTAAGAGGACAATTAATGCCATAGAAACTCTTACTAATGAGATATCTTTCGACCCTACTGAAATTAATAATACTTTTAAGAAATACTATGAAGACCTCTACACTTCCCAATCAAGCGATGGTCTATCAGAGATCGACTCCTTTCTCTCCTCTCTCAACCTCCCATGCCTGTCAGGGGAAGACAGCGAGCGCCTGAGTGAACACTTCTCAGTTCCTGAATTGTTGGAGGCCATTAAATCCTTACCTTCTAATAAATCTCCTGGGGAGGATGGCTTCCCTCCAGAGTTCTATAAAGAATTTAGGGAGCTGTTGGACCTTATGGAGGTACTTAAAAAAGCCAGAGAAGACAACTGCTTTCCATAGTCCTTCTCTCAAACAGTGATTACTGTAATCCACAAGAAAGGGAAAAACCCGCTAAAGTGCGCCTCCTATAGACCAATCTCTCTCCTTAACACAGATTGTAAACTGGTCACCAAGATGCTATCTAAGAGACTGGAGTCATGTCTTCCCCTGTTGGTCAACCCAGATCAGACTGGCTTCATAATTAATAGATTGTCCTCCAATAATCTCAGAAGGTTCTTTGATATAATTCACCTTGCTAACAAAAACAAAATACATAGTGTTGCAGTCTCCCTCGACGCTGAAAAGGCCTTTGATAGGGTTGAATGGCCATACCTCTTTCGCGTCTTGGAAAAGTTTGGTTTAGGTACCGTGTTTGTAAATTTGATAAAATCACTCTACAAATCTCCTAAAGCTAGGATTGCTACCAATGGGATTACTTCCTCCTCTTTCCCTCTTTATAGGGGGAACAGACAAGGTTGCCCAATTAGCCCCCACCTCTTTGCCCTCGCCATTGAACCGTTGGCTGAGGCTATTAGAACGTGCCCTGACATACATGGCTTTGAGGTGGGCCCCCATACCCACAAATTATCACTCTTTGCGAATGACCTTATCTTATTTTCTAACAAACCCAGAACACTCCCTCTCTCACTTGCACATCCTACTACAGTGTTATAGTTATTTCTCTGGATATAAGGTCAATTTTGATAAAAGTGAAATCTTACCGTTGTCTATCTTTGACCATCATACCATCAAGCACAAGTTTCCTTTTAGATGGTCGCCTATGGGCTTCACATATTTGGGCATAATGGTGGATGGTAATCTGAACAACCTCTATAAACTCAATCTGGCCAGTTTGTTGCAAAAGGTGGAGGTTGACCTTTGTAAATGGATGGACTTACCTCTCACTCTACTGGGTAGAATCAATGTAATTCAAATGAATGTCCTGCCCAGATTTCTATATCTGTTTCAATCTCTCCCTATCCCTGTGCCCGCAGCATTTTTTTCCTCTCTCGACAAGCTGACCAGACGGTTTATCTGGCACGGCAAAACCCCTAGGGTTGGCCTGGATAAACTGACCCTTGATTACAGTCAAGGGGGCTTAAACCTCCCCAATTTTGGAATGTACTACTGGGCTGCACAGTCTAGGTTTCTAGCTCAGAGGTTTGACAATGGTCCCTCTCCCTCATGGTTGAACATTGAAAAGCTTGAGGTAAATGATGACACTGTGGCGGAATTGTTTTACAAATGGGACAGAAAATCTATAAAAACCATCACAGACAACCCTTTAATCATACATTCTGTCCTGGCATGGTGAGCTGTTCAGACGAGGGGGATTTATTTCCCCTAAAACCCCTTTATGGAACAATAGATTGATCCCTATGTTTTTCCAGAATAGTAACTTTAGACCATGATCTGATAAGGGGATCACTCTTCTGGAACATTGTTACGAGGACGGAGTTCTTATGTCTTTTGATCAGCTGAAACAGAAATACCATTTGCCTAACATGGACTTCTTTAGCTACCTACAAATACGAAACTTTATTAGGGTGACTCTCAAGGGACAATGGAACCTACCTAAGATGTCACCTATTGAACAACTCTGCCACGCAAACCAACCACTGTTCAAGACCATTTCCCATGTATACGATGCTCTTATGTCAGGACTAACACTGCCTGGGCTAGATAAACCCCGACTTAGATGGGAAAAAGATCTGGGTATTGATCTTGATGAGGATCTATGGAGTGACCTATGCAGGGATGGTGTTATATCCACATTGAACTCCAGATACAGACTGATCCAGTTTAATTTCCTCCATCAGCTCTATATCACCCCATCTAGACTGCACAAGTTCAACCCAGATATCTCCTCCCTATATTTTAGATGTGGCTCAGATGAAGGAACATTCCTCCATTCAGGCAGAGGGTATGCAATACCATATCCTCAATTCGCGAGGTTGCATTCCCTTTAGACCCGGAGGTCTGTCTACTGGTTAACTTTACTAACACCAATCTTAGGCAAAGCCATACTATAAAGCTAACAGAAATATTGCTAGCGAATGCCAAGAAATGTATTGCCTTGAAATGGAAATTGGATTCCTCCCTGCCAGTTGCAATGTGGCTATCGGAAGTTAATAGTTGTATCCCTTTGGAAAAAATCACTTACTGCTTGAGGAATAAGTTAAAGACATTTTACAGAATTTGGCAACCTTTTATTGACTATATGGAGAATCTCCCCCCACATCACATTGATTGAATCTATATATAATCCTCACATAATGTTTCACACGTAATGTATAATATGTAGCCTACGGCAGGTGATCCAATGTCTCGTTATTATTTTTTTCTTATTGTATGTTCTTATTGTATGTTTGTATAAATAATTATTATTATTCTTTTGTTACGCTCGTCTGTTACTGTCACTTTGTCCTATCGTTGTCTAATATCTTTTCACTTTTGTTTTGAATGTTCTTAATTGGAAAATGCAAAAATAAAATATATACAGTGCCTTGCGAAAGTATTCGGCCCCCTTGAACTTTGTCACCTTTTGCCACATTTCAGGCTTCAAACATAAAGATATTAAACTGTATTTTTTTGTGAAGAATCAACAACAAGTGGGACACAATCATGAAGTGGAATGACATTAATTGGATATTTCAAACTTTTTTAACAAATCAAAAACTGATCTACAGCTGAGGTGGGAGACTCTGTCCATAGGACAACAATCAGTTGTATATTGCACAAATCTGGCCTTTATGGAAGAGTGGCAAGAAGAAAGCCATTTCTTAAAGATATCGATAAAAAGTGTTGTTTAAAGTTTGCCACAAGCCACCTGGGAGACACACCAAACATGTGGAAGAAGGTGCTTTGGTCAGATGAAACCAAAATTGAACTTTTTGGCAACAATGCAAGACGTTATGTTTGGCGTAAAAGCAACACAGCTCATCACCCTGAACACACCATCCCCACTGTCAAACATGGTGGTGGCAGCATCATGGTTTGGGCCTGCTTTTCTTCAGCAGGGACAGGGAAGATGGTTAAAATTGATGGGAAGATGGATGGAGCCAAATACAGGACCATTCTGGAAGAAAACCTGATGGAGTCTGCAAAAGACCTGAGACTGGGACGGAGATTTGTCTTCCAACAAGACAATGATCCAAAACATAAAGCAAAATCTACAATGGAATGGTTCAAAAATAAACATATCCAGGTGTTAGAATGGCCAAGTCAAAGTCCAGACCTGAATCCAATCGAGAATCTGTGGAAAGAACTGAAAACTGCTGTTCACAAATGCTCTCCATCCAACCTCACTGAGCTCGAGCTGTTTTGCAAGGAGGAATGGGAAAAAATTTCAGTCTCTCGATGTGCAAAACTGATAGAGACATACCCCAAGCGACTTACAGCTGTAATCGCAGCAAAAGGTGGCGCTACAAAGTATTAACTTAAGGGGGCTGAATAATTTTGCACGCCCAATTTTTCAGTTTTTGATTTGTTAAAAAAGTTTGAAATATCCAACAAATGTTGTTCCACTTCATGATTGTGTCCCACTTGTTGTTGATTCTTCACAAAAAAATACAGTTTTATATCTTTATGTTTGAAGCCTGAAATGTGGCAAAAGGTCACAAAGTTCAAGGGGGCCGATACTGGTTATTTCAGTTTAAACCTCATCTTCTCCAGCTCTGGCAGCAAAAAGTCCTTTGGTCCTCAGTAGAAGAAATACAGCCTATGCCTGTGTTCTCGCTGTTTCTGAGTGGTTCATTTCATATGGCTGATTATACAACAAAACTGGATTATTGTTTTGATTCATGTATGATTTCCCTATTTCCAAGCCCTGGCTAACCCCCTTGATGATTACAGTAATGTATTCAGCAGTCTGGCTAACCACCTTGATGATTAGTAATGTATTCAGCAGTCTGGCTAACCCCCTTGATGATTACAGTAATGTATTCAGCAGTCTGGCTAACCACCTTGATGATTACAGTAATGTATTCAGCAGTCTGGCTAACCCCCTTGATGATTACAGTAATGTATTCAGCAGTCTGGCTAACCACCTTGATGATTAGTAATGTATTCAGCAGTCTGGCTAACCACCTTGATGATTACAGTAATGTATTCAGCAGTCTGGCTAACCCCCTTGATGATTACAGTAATGTATTCAGCAGTCTGGCTAACCACCTTGATGATTACAGTAATGTATTCAGCAGTCTGGCTAACCACCTTGATGATTAGTAATGTATTCAGCAGTCTGGCTAACCACCTTGATGATTACAGTAATGTATTCAGCAGTCTGGCTAACCACCTTGATGATTACAGTAATGTATTCAGCAGTCTGGCTAACCACCTTGATGATTACAGTAATGTATTCAGCGGCCTTGGCAAGACTGACAGCATCTTCAAGGGAAAAAGCAGAAAGGTCATGAACCACATTTCCTTTTAAAAAAGCAGAGAGAAAAGAGCAAACATCAAATATTCCACCCTCTCTGGCCCAATGCTGAAGACCAGTCACTGTTAATGATGGAATAATTTCTGAATGATTACTCTCACTGGTCTTTCCGCTGTAAGGAAAGTAAACACAATCACATTGATTTAATGATGTACAGTATTTATCTTCTGCCGGATCCATATACTCTGATGGAGGGGACTCTGTGCTGCCGTAAAAGAATTAACCACAATAACAGTCAACACATTTATTGGCCAATGATGGAAAAAGCTGTGACTCACAACATCTAAGAGTGTGTCAATAGTTTGACTCATAATTGCAAGATGAAAAAGTTCACATTTTAGACAGTTTGGGAGGAAGATATTAAGTGGCTAAAAGAACAACAGACAGAGAAAGAAGGTGAAAGGACCCAGAATTAGTGACTCATTTAGACTTCATTCGTTGTGTACAGTATATGTGGGGCAGAGTGCAGGATGCAGGAGGACGCAGGCAGGACTCACCCTCCTCAGCTCCCACTGACGGAGGATGCTATTTAGACACATCCTGTTGTATTATGCTGCTACGCATTGTCTCTCTCTCTGTTACTCTCTCTCTCTTAATCTCTCCCTGCCTCTCTCACTCACTCACACTCTCTCTCTCTCTCTTACTCACACTCACTCGTTCTCTCTCTCATACTCTTTCTCTCTCTCTTGCTCGCTCTGTGTGTCACTCTCTCCATTTCTTTCTCTTTCTCTCCTTCTCTCTATTGTTTTGTTCTCTTTCTGTCTCATTCTTTCCATTTCACACACTGCAGCTTCTACACTGAACAAAAGTATAAACACAACATAAACAAAAATGTTGTGCACAAATTTCTTTACTTCCCTATTAGTGAGCATTTCTCCTTAGCCAAGATAATCCATCAACAGTAGTCATGGATTTTTTTTTTTTTACCTGACAGGTGTGGAATATCAATAAGATGATTAAACATCATCAGCATTACACAGGTGCACCTTGTGCTGTGAACATAAAAATGGCCACTCTCAAATGTGCAGTTTTGTCACATAACACAATGCTACAGATGTCTCAAGTTTTGAGGAAGTGCGCAATTGGCATGCTGACTGTAAGAATGTCCACCAGAGCTGTTGCCAGGTAATTCAATGTTAATTTCTCTACCATAAGCCGTCGTTTTAGGGAATTTGGCAGTACGTCCAACCTGGCCTCAAAACCGCAGACCACATGCATGGCGTTGTGTGGGCGAGCGGTTTGCTGATGTCAATGGTGGCGGTGGGGTTATGGTATGGGCAGCATAAGCTATGGAAAACTAACACAATTACATTTTATCTATGGAAATTTGAATGCACATAAATTCCGTGATGAGATCCTGAGGCCTGTTGTCATGCCATTCATTTGGGGTCACTTAAGGATGTCCTTGTTTTTGAAAGAAAAACACATTTTTGTCCATTAAAATAACATCAAATTGATCAAAAATTGTCATCTTGCTCAAATTTCTGATCAATTTGATGTCATTTTAATGGACAAAAAAAATGTTTTTCTTTCAAAAACAAGGACATTTCTAAGTGACACCAAACTTTTGAACGGTAGTGTATGTCGCAAGGATTTGTACACAGTTCCTCAAAGATGAAAATGTCCCAGTTCTTCCATGGCCTGCACACTCACCAGACATTACCCATGGATCATGTTTGGGATCCTCTGTGTATGGCAGGGTGTTCCAGTTCCCGCCAATATCCAGCAACTTCACAGCCATTGAAGAGGAATGGAACAACATTCCACAGGCCACAATCAACAGCCTGATCACCTCTATGCAAAGGAGATACAGTGTGTCGCGCTGCATGAGGCAAGTGGTGGTCACACCAGATAATGACTGGTTTTCTGATCCACGCCCCTAACTTTTTTTTAAAGGGATCTGTCCTGTGAAGATTAGGGCCGAATGAATTTATTTCAATTGACTGATGTCCTTATATGAACTGTAACTCTGTAAAATTGTTGAAATTGTTACATGTTGCATTCATATTTTTGTTCAGTATATAAAATGATCTACAAGCAGTGAGCGTGGTAAACTATATTTTTGTTCAGTATAGTTCCACCTTGATGTCCGGCTCTTTCTTTCACCAACCCTATCTCTCTGGTTGGCCCTTGTTAAAAAGACATGAGCCCAACCATTCCTACAGCTGTAGTTCCACTTTATGGTGCACACTGATGTGTCTACACTATCAATCATTTGTGGAATAACATGTAGACAATAGCATTAATCCTGCCTCACTTTCCTTGTGTATAATGTATGAATTGTACCCAAAATTGAACTATTTCACAATAATTCAGTTATGTTTAAGGTGCACAGGAAATAGGATTTAGTATGCCTCAACTTGCTTTTGTGATTTGTATCTATGTCAACTTAACCTGAGAGAGATAGAGAGAGACAGAGTGTGAGAGAGAGGGAGAGAGAAAGAAAAAGAGAGATAAAGAAAGAGAGAGAAATAGAGAGGAAGGGAGAAAACTCGTGACCACATACACATACACACAGAGCTTATTGCCTGAGAAAGACAAGACTCCTTATTGAGGCCTACGACCCAGACAGGGGCCATTACATTCTAAATAGCATCATAAAATACATTCCTTTTCTTTCATAATATCGTTCTACCTAACTTTGGTTTGGCATGTTGTCAATGGAGTGAGTTGTGAGCATTATGGCCTACAGCTGGGCTGATATGGTAAGGTGTGTGGATGGGTGGGTGGGTGGTAGCCTGGGAGGGGGATGGGCAGTTATTGTCATAGCAATGAGGAGAAATCCCATGAGCTCATTTCTCAGGATTACTATCAGATGGGAAGGTCTCCAGTGGGTGGGGTGGTTTGGGGCTAATCTTACTGCATGATGACTTGTCAGATACAGGTTGCAGTTCCAATCTCAGAGCCGACTAGGTGAAAAATCAGCCGATGTCCCTTATTAACCCTGATTGTTCCTCTAAGTGGCTCTGGATAAGAGTCTGCTTAATGAAAGAAATGTAAATAAGTCAAAATCAATAATTGCTAACTGCCTGAAAAAGTTGGTTCTAATTTGATCAATTAGTATGTCAACACTTCAGAACAAGACAATTCAAGGACAGGATGGGGGGTGGCAGGTAGCTTAATGGTTGGGCAAGTAACTAAAAGGGCACTGGTTTGAATCCCTGAGCCGACTAGGTGAAAAATCTGTCAATGTGCACTTGAACAAGGCACTTAACCCAATTGCTCATGTAAACCACTCTGAATAAGAGCTGCTAAATGACTAACATGTAAATGATGATTCTACTGAAACCACTAGGTGTGCCTCAGAAACAGGTAGTGTAAAACTACTGCAGCACTGCCCCCTGCTGGAGAAAAACTAGATATTGCAACCTCCCTTTGATTTAAAAACGAGCGGATAAACTTTTTTCAACATAAAAACATTTATTTCCCTAGAAGAGTTAAGAAGAACCATATCTCTCAAACAGAGCATAGTTTTTTAAATCTTCAATTTACACAACAACCCCAGGTAAACCTACATAGACATGAACACTGCACAGTGAAATCATTAGGCTACATCTTAAGAGGGTTTTGTTACAGAAAATATATTTCAAGTGGGTTCCAGGTACATTTCAATGCTCAGAACCGGATGGTTAAAGAGCACTTGTTCCATATGTCGAGCTAAACTTTCTTTACCAGTCATTCATTGCTCCACTTATTTCCTATATGACGTAGAGGGGTGGAAAGTCTACAGTTTTGTTGCGTATATTTCCAGTATCATCACCTGTTCTGAGCGTCACGGTTCCTCTCAGAGTATCTGTATCTCGGCGAAGTCGTCGAGAGAGCTGCCCTTCAGGGTCTCGTCCGGTCCCTCCGCGGTCCCGCTGTCTGACTCCTCCTCGATGGCGAGGCGCACGTCGGCGGAGGAGCACAGTGAACTGACGCTGCTTTGCTCAATGGAGCACATGGCGCAGGCCAGAGGGGAGCTCAGGACCCTTCCTTCATAGAGGCCCTGTCTCCCCGCGGAGAAGGGAAGCGACACCTGGAAGGAGGGCATGGTGATGCTGTGCTTCTTTTGCCGCGCGCCCCATTCCCGCTGCTCCTCCTCGTGCACCAGACGCGTAAAAACATTCGACCTTCTCTTCTCCCGCCTTTTGGAGCGAACGTAGCCCAGCATTATTCCAACGAGGAAGACCCCATAAAAGGAGATTACTATGAAAATGTACACGTATGCGTTGCCGTTGCTTTTGTCAGTTTGGGACGCGTCATTAGCCCTCTGCAGGGGAAGAAGTTGGGGCGTTGTAAAGTTGTCTGACCTCTCCATCCTCAGTGGAGTTTATGAAGTGGAGTTTATGAAGGAAGTTTCCTTGAAAAACAAAAACATTACAGAGGTTTGGATCTTGATTCTTTGCCAAGACTTTTACGCACATCTTTACGCACACCCACGCACACATTTAAGCACACGTTTAAGCACATAATTTCTAAATTGCAGGCTATACGAATTATTGTATTAATCGTATAAAAGTATGCCTATTTAGCCAAATACATGTGTTATTCGACAAAACTTAGTGAACAATTGCTAAAGCCTATTGTTACTAATGATACACTACTTATCCAACTTACCGAGCAATAGAGCTGTGGGACATGTGGACCCAGCTGTATGATCCGTGTCCTCGTGTGTGTACGCCTCTCGAATTTAATAACAGGATATCCAAGTGCATGGGAATATTTATATAGCGATCTTGGGACGTCTATAATCACGTGGACTCTGTGGTCGAGAGGCAAGTTTTGGCCCAGTGTCAAATTTTGAGTCGACAGAGCCCAGACACAAATGTGACAAACAATGGTTATCCGATTTTCGAACGCTATGTTCCAATTCTGTCAAGTTACTAAAGTAACTTTTTATTTTCTGATAGAATATGATATTTAACAGCTGTTGTTTAACAGATATTTAACAGAATTGATCCAAAATAATTTTCCATCGACATGTGTGAGTTAATGGGTGTGCAATGCTTCAACTCTAGCACACCAATCCTGTTAAAATTGCATATCCCAATATTGCGAAAATATATATATTCCCGGATGTTGAAATCACATTAATTTTCAGTTCTGAAAGAAATTTAAAATAGTTTTTGATCATAGACTCAATAGCTACATTTCAACTGCACATGCATCGTCAATAAAGTTCAACATTATATCACAATAACCCTTTTTTAATTCACTTAATATTGGAAAAAGAAGCGAACTGAAGATTGCAATATAGAATATTTATAATTGCCGTTATCTGTTACGTGCACATCAGCTTTTTCTACAACCTTATAACTTGCATCAATGATGTTCAAAGTAATATATATTTTTGTATTTTTTTTTATTTTGGAAAAGTTTTTTATTGTCACATTTCCTTTAAAAACAGCTCATACATGTTTTACATCATTTCATACACATTAAAACGGCAATAAAGCATAAAACACAGCATTTGAAGGTTACATTTAAATTTGTTAAAAAGTACATGTTAAAACCAATAAGAACAACCATGAATAAAAGTACTTTTCATTGTAAAAACATCAAATCTGTAAAGCCATTTAAAATGTGTACAAATGATTTAACAAAGGTAAAACAATTTTAAGACATGAGAAACATGCTAAAAAGTCACTTTGTTAAAAGGCTGTCTTCGGTCCTTTGTACAGGAGCGGGGTGAGTCCTTATCAAACTCGCCTCCTCCTGCTCTCCCGAATCAATCATTGTCCCGTCCTTAGGGGCCCAGAGGAGATCCCTCCCCTATGCACATCGCCATAGGTGCCGCAGCGCTGTCAGGCCGTGGCCGCCGAGACCTAGGGTGTTGTGGGGGACCCTTCGCCTGGGGTTGAGGCCTCCTTCCTTCCGTACCACCCCAGGGCTTCCGTGGCTACCATGGCCACTGCCTGGGGGGTGGTGTCTACTGGTTTGCTACCAGTAGGTTACGGGAGGACCACAGTGCTTCCTTCAGGCACATGAGGGTGGGCCAGATCTTGGTGAAGGCCTTCGATGGAATAGGCCTTCGGCCCACCCCATACAGCACGAGCTGAGGTCTTAGGTCCTCCCCTGCTGGCAGACACGGGTTGATCAGGGGGCCTGCTTCCTTCCACATTCACCCTTGCACATTCATCTTCTGCACATTCTACCATTCCAGTGTTTAATTGGTATATTGTAATTACTTCGCCACCATGGCCTATTTATTTCCTTACCTCCCTTATCCTACCTCATTTGCACATGCTGTATATAGACTTTTCCTACTGTATTATTGACTGTATGTTTGTGTAACTCTGTGTTGTTGTATGTGTTGAACTGCTTTGCTTTATCTTGGCCAGGTCGCAATTGCAAATGAGAACTTGTTCTCAACTAGCCTACCTGGTTAAATAAAGGTGAAATAAAAATATAAATAAATTATTACAGATAATGAAACAGAGTTTAAAACAACAAGATAACCTTTAAAATGGTATAAAATACATGTTTGAGGAATTTTAATTATGACAATTTTGATGTTTTGAATCTGGTGCCCTGCACTTTCACTGGCTGTTGTCATATCGATCCCGTTAACGTGATTGCAGCCATAAGAAGTTTTAAGCAACAAATTATCTAGGATAGTGCTAACGGGAGGGGTTTGGAAATTTGAGCATCAAATAAGTAGGCTGTGACGAATGACGATGGTGGGCACGGTTGTTTAGTTTGATTAGCCTGGTCCCTTTTGAGCTTATTGGATAAATTAAGTTAAACAAGTTTATTCTAGCTTACAGTTCAAACAAAACTTTCTCATGCAATCATTATCATTATTATTATCATTATCGTTATCATTATCATCGTCGTTATCATCATCATCGTTATCATTATCATCATCGTTGTCATCATCGTCGTTATCATTATCGTCATCGTTATCATTATCGTCGTCGTTATCATTATCGTCATCATTAGCATTATCATCATCATCATCATTATCATCAAAACCACCTAACGGTACGTCACCAATCACTGCTTTATTATGGATCTAATTGTAGTGGACGACATAATGGATATCAGATTTTTAAGACAGCCTAATTTCTCAATTTGCACTCAAATAACTCAGGACAGCACTGATAGACCAAACACAATCTTTATTTACTTCTTCATTTAATAATTTTCAAGGCAAATTACAAATAAATACAATTGATGCACTTATGTTACAAGGCAGGTTCCACAGACAAGTAGGGAGGAGTTCCAAAACGGGTCTATATTATAAAGCTTCAATAGATTTAAAATAGGCTATACATAATTCCTTCTCCCCTCATATACAGTATGTACAGTATAAAGGAAAACATCAGAAAGGCATGTTATTCTGGGTGACAGTAACACATACTGTCAAGAAACGATATCTTTCATTACTGTGTACAGCATTGTTATTCAAATATTTTCTATGCGTAGTTATCCACCTGAAATCACAAGAAAAGGCAACAGGTGTCATGTACCGGAATGGTGTTCTACAGAGCAATGTTTGTACCATTTAGGAAAGCTTTAGGCTACCTTTTGCTGTGATGTATCACATACAACAACATACAAGGAATGGCCTTTTCAAGTGCGAGAACACAGCACGCATGCGCGCACACACACACACACACACACACACACACACACACACACACACACACACACACACACACACACACACACACACACACACACACACACACACACACACACACACACACACACACACACACACACAGAGAGAGAGACACAGACAGACACACACACACACACACACACACACACACACAAATAAATGCTGAAGCTGTCCTCTTAACTAAATTCTCTAAATTCTTAACTGTTGTACGGAAGTGTTTTGTGTGCATCTCTTCTTGCCATAGGTCAAGTAATCCCACCTTAGTTTGGTCCAAATGTTATATTATCATATGGCATACTGTGTACTTCAAGCATGACAGTGGTTCTAGAACTACAGCTCTTACATTAGCAAGTGAATGTGTGGTTAATGTAAGTGCACACCTATAACAGAGTACAAATATGTTTTCTACCACTGAAAGAAATTGGTATTCACCAATCTACATCTTTCTTACAAACATTATGATTTTATGACAAGAGTATTATTAATTGGCATTATCATAAATAATAATAATATTAATGATGGAAATGGCAAGTGAAGAGTTCTGAAATTATAGAGTACCAGTCAAAAGTTTGGACACACCTACTCATTCAAGAGTTTTTCTTTATTTTACTATTTTCTACATTGTAGAATAATAATGAAGACATCAACACTATGAAATAACACATATGGAATCATGTAGTAACCAAAAAACTATTAAACAAATGAAAATATATTTTAAATTTGTGATTCTTCAAAGTAGCCACCCTTTGCCTTGTTGACAGCTTTGCACACTCTTGGCATTCTCTCAACCAGCTTCATGAGGTAGTCACCTGGAATGCATTTCAGTTAACAGGTGTGCCTTGTTAAAAGTTCATTTGTGGAATTTCTTTCCTTCTTAATGTATTTGAGCCGATCAATTGTGTTGTAACAAGGTAGGGTTGGTATAGAGAAGATAGCCATATTTGGTGAAAGAAAAAGTCCATATTATGGCAAGAACAGCTCAAATGAGTAAAGAAAAATGACATTCCATCACTGCTTTAAGACATGCATGTCAGTCAATCTGGAAAATCTAAAGAACTTTCTTCAAGTGCAGTCGCAAAAACCATCAAGTGCTATGATGAAACTGGCATTCATGAGGACCGCCACAGGAAAAGAAGGCCCAGAGTTACCTCTGCTGCAGAGGATAAGTTCATTAGAGTTACCAGCCTCAGAA
Organism: Oncorhynchus mykiss; assembly: GCF_013265735.2. NCBI lineage: Eukaryota > Metazoa > Chordata > Actinopteri > Salmoniformes > Salmonidae > Oncorhynchus > Oncorhynchus mykiss. The sequence goes on from NC_048588.1 coordinate 27,182,806, forward strand.
ATTGCAGCCCAAATAAATGCTTCACAGATTTCAAGTAAAAGACACATCTCAACATCAACTGTTCAGAGAAGACTGCGTGGATCGAGCTTTCATGGTCAAATTGCTACAAAGAAACCACTACATAAGGACTCCAGTAAGAAGAAGAGACTTGCTTGGGCCAATAAACACAAGCAATGGACATTAGACCGGTGGAAATCTGTCCTTTGGTCTGATGAGTCCAAACTTTAGATATTTGGTTTCAACCGCCATGTCTTTGTTAGACGCAGAGTAGGTGAACGGATGATCTCTGCATGTGTGGTTTCCACCGTGAAGCATGGAGGAGGAGGTGTGATGGTGTGGGGGTGCTTTGCTGGTGACATTGTCAGTGATTTATGTACATGATTCCATATGTGTTATTGCATAGTTTTAGAAAATAGTAAAAATAAAGAAAAACCCTTGAATGAGTAGGTGTGTCCAAACCTTTGAGTGGTACTGTATATTCACGTCAAAATGTTTTTCTTCTGGTGGAAGAGACTCATAATTTCACTGCCCTAGCCGCAACCAAAATTTCCCCATTGGGATAATAAAGTCATTATCTTATCTTAGTCTCTCTGAACCTCCTGTTGACTTCATGCTTGTAGGATTGGATGGGCAGATGGGCATCTAATATAAATCATAGTACTAAAGCCTCACTAAGCAGAAAAAACAGCATCAACCAAACACAACAAAAATCAACACCGACAGCTTGTTTCTTCCTGTCCTGCAGAAAGTAAGACTAGTCTCTGGGAAGAAATAGGTTCTGAAATTAGCAATAGAATAAGCAGTGAAAAAATGGATTTGGAGCCATGGATTTTGAACTTGGACAGAGAATTAGCCAATGAGGACTCTATACTAATGTGAACAGAATCACGGAATTAAAGGAGAAAAACAAATAATGAAACAGCAGCTATTAACCTAAATGTTAATGGTACTTGCTCTCTACAGGCTCTCATGGCTTAGCATTCCTGACGCCCTCAGACAGAAGAGCATTGGGGTTCAAACGGAAAGTTTTCCAACCAACCTGAGTTTGTGCTTCAATAACAGTCGACAACACTCAGACAGACATGAGCTCAACAGGCAGCATGACCTACCTGTCCTGTCTCATAACTCACATCTTGAGGAAAATCATCTCCAAAGAGGGTAAGAAGTGGAATGAACATGGAGATACTGTTTGAGGGTGTTCCAACAACACTCCTTACTTACTCTCCTCTAGCTAATCTTTCTCTCCAACAGTCTTCAGGGCTAGGCTATTGTCTATTGATTCACATTTTTAAGCAAAGCCATTTTATCGAATAAAGGAACAGTGGAGGGGAAATACTGCAACAACACAGCCTCCTCTCTTTGATATTTATATTTCTCTCCCTCTATCTCTTTTAATCTCTCTCTCTCTCTATCTATCTTCTTTGGTCTCAGGAGAACAAAGTAGATTCAAGTCATTTGAGTGCTTCTGGTGGCTCGTCCAGGATGGGGGTCGGGGTTCGGGGGTCGGGTGGGGAAAAGAGGATTGAGCAAGGAGCTGGGCGGCTTGAGGCAGATGCTGGCTCTGTGCTTGGAGAGGTTCTGGTCTGGTTTGGTCCTACTTCCCGCCATACATTCTCTCGATGTCGTCCTGGTACTTGCTCTTCAGCTGCTGGCGTTTGAGCTTGAAGGCTTCGGTCACCAGGCCCGTCTCGGGGGTCCAGGGGTCGGGGCTCAGACGGATCTTACGGGGGATCTCAAACCGCTCCAGCTGGGCTGCACAGACAGACAAGAAGAGGAATTGCATCACAACTCCAGTCAGAGATGAAACCAAAGCAACCACCAAAAGGAATGGATGACAAAAGTAAAGCTTCAACCTGACTCACTATAACCTGTATCTACTACTACCACTACCATCTATCTATAACTTCCCTCTCCTCTCTCCAAGGTCTGATGACCTTTGACCTCTCACCTGATAGGGCGGCCTCTGTGATGACCTGCAGGACCACCTCCTCCATGGCAGCGTTGTCACACAGCTCCTCCCACGAGCCCCGGATAAGGTACTGCTCCGCCAGCAAAAGCAGATTCTTCTGATTGGGCACCACAAAGCCAATCACGTACATCTCATCACTGAAGAGAGATAACGGTTAAGAAGACACCGCCATGTCTCTGTTGTTTTTACATAGACTGATTCACACACACACACAGTTTTGCATAGCTATCCTCGTGGGAACCAAAGAATTGATTCCCATCCAAAATCCTATTTTCCCTAACAGTAAATCTAACCCTAACCTTAACCCTTAACCTAACCATAACCCTAACCTTAACCCCAAACCTGTAACCCCTAACCCTAAAACTGTACCTAACTCCTGACCCTAACCCTAATTGTAACCCTAACCCTAACCCCTAAGCCTAAAATAGCAGTTTTCCTCGTGGGGAGCGGAAAAATGTCCCCACTTGTCCGAATTGTCCTTGTTTACTATCCTTGTGAGGACTTCTGGTACCCACAAGGCACACGAGGTTGACGGCATCTTAATTGGGGAGGAAGGGCTCATGGTAATGGCTGGAGCAGAATAGGTGGAATGGTATCAAATACATCAAACACATGGCTTGATGCCATTCTATTCACTCCGTTCCAGCCATTATTATGAGCCGTCCTCCCCTCAGCAGCCTCCACTGCCACAAGGATTGTCAAACAAAAACACAGACTCACGCGCACCGCACTCGCACACACACACACACCTGTTGGCATAGGCACAGATGTTGTCTATAAGGGGGCAGTTCTTCAGCATGGCCTCCACCTTCCCCAGAGACACATACTCTCCTGCCTGGAGCTTAACCAGGTCCTTCTTACGATCTGTAGACACAGGGACACACTGAGGAGAACTTGAGGAGAAACAGCACATTTTCCACTGCACTGCAATTCTTTACAGACAGATGTAGACAACAGAGAGCTGTAGGATTTCTGTCAGTCTAAAGTAAACATGGCTCAAGAGGAATTCTCAGAAGTGAGGTGGAATTGGGAAACAGTTGTTCTTGGAAGCTGCCCTGCCAGACTGATGAATGTAGGAGCATAGGTTTTGAAGAAGGGATTCAGTGGTTTTGGGATGATGTTGATGTGGTGTGCTGGCATAGGCAGTATCAGGGAGTTTTCTTTATATACTACTGTACATGGATATCAGAGGAGGCTGGTTGGAGGAGCTACAAGATGATGGGCTCATTACTATGGCTGGAATGCAATCAGTGAAGTGGTACCAAACACATCAAACATGGAAACAATGTTTGACTCTGCTCCATTGATTCCATTTCAACCATTCAATGAGCCCATCATCCTACAGCTCCTCCCACCAGCCTCCTTTGATGGACATGCCCAAATGTAAATGCTTATCTTAGCAAATATGAACTTAGGGCATAACCTTGGTGAAAGGGGACACTGAGAATTAAGCCATTCAGAAGAGGTGTTAATCCTGCTCCTCACCAATGATCTTGAGGCATCCATCAGGATGGACCTCTCCTATGTCTCCCGTACAGAACCAGCGCTGGCCGGTTTCATCCACAAAGAAGTCCTGGTTCTTGGCCTCGTTCTTGTAGTAACCCATGGTAACATTGGGCCCGCCAATCAGAATCTCACCTCGTGGGGTGGGAGTGTCTGTGATGTGGTAGCCACCTGGAGGACAGAGCAGTAGCAAAGCAATTAAGTAATAATTAACTTAATTATTAACTTTATGTCCTGAATACAAAGCATTATGTTTGGGGCAAATCCAACACAACACATCCCTGAGTACCATTCTTCATATTTTCAAGCATGGTGGTGGCTGCATCATGTTATGGGTATGCTTGTCATTGGCAAGGGCTAGTGATTTTTTAGGATAAAAATAAACGTTATAGAGCTAACCACAGGCAAAATCCTAGAGGAAAACCTGGTTCAGTCTGCTTTTCACCAGATGCTGGGAGACAAATTCACTTTATTTTTTAGCATTTTACCTCCTTTATCTTCCCAATTTCAACCTTATCTCATCGCTGCAACTCCCCAACGGGCTCGGGAGGCAATGGTCGAGTCTTGCATCCTCCGAAACATGACCCGCCAAACCGCGCTTCTTAACACCTACCCGCTTAACTCGGATGCCAGCCGCACCAACGTGTCGGAGGAAACGCCGTTCACCTGACGACCAAGGAGCCTGCAGGCGTCCGGCCCTCCACAAGGAGTCGCTAGATCACGATGAGCCAAGTAAATCCCCCCCGGCCAAACCCTCCCCTAACCCAGACGATGCTGGGCCAATTGTGCGCCGCCCTATGGGACTCCTGATCAAATCCGGTTGTGATACAGCCCGGGATCGAACCGGGGTCTGTAGTGACACCTCTAGCATTGCGATGCAGTGCCTTAGACCGCTGCGCCACTCAGGAGGCCCGACAAATTCCCCTTTCAGCAGGACAATAACTTAAAACACAAGGCCAAAAATAGTTACAGTTTTGACTTAAATCGGCTTGACAATCTATGGCAAGACTTGAAAATGGCTGTCTAGCAATGATCAAAAACCAATTTGAAAGAGCTTGAAGGATGTTGAAAAGAGTAATGTGCAAATATTGCACAGTCCAGGTGTGCAAAGCTCTTAGAGACTTACCCAGAAAGACTCACAGCTGTAATTGCTAACAAATGTGAACTAGTATTGACTTAAGGGTTTGAATATGTATGTAATCAAGGTATATTAGGGATTTATTTTTCAGAATTTAATTTGACAAATGTTAGAATATTTCTTCTACTTTGACATTACAGAGTACTTTGTAGATCATTGACACACAGTGACGGATAAATACATTTAAATCCCATCTTGTAACAACAACATTTGGAAAAAATCAAGAGGTGTGAATACTTTCTTAAGGCAGAGGAAAGAGTTGTGTTCTGAATATCTTCCTTACAAGATCATGGGGAATGCAGTTAAAATATGAGAGGGTGATCTTTCTCCTAAAACACTGTCCATCTCTCACACTGACTAGGGCAAGTGTGTAAATTATGTGGGATGGATTGGTAAACTATATGACATTGTTTTCATAAGTGTGTGTGTGTGTGTGGGGGGGGGGGGGGGGGGGATAAAGAGACCCAAGGGTCCTCCTCCCTGTCTGTCTGTGTCACTCACCCTCCACCCAATCCTTGAGCTTGATTTCAGAACAAATGAGTGGTCCTCCAACTCGCCCTGTACTGTAGTCCCACACTGGAACACACACATTCACATTATCATCACAAGCTGCATTGACTCACCACGGTATGATACACAGCCGCACTGTTATGCTGAATGCGCCCCATCCGTTACCGTGGAAACCTGATCAAACCATGGTAACCCCGCCAAGGCCGTGCTCTCACTCCCATCCCTGAGGGATGACAGCACTTTCTCATTGGACCACAGTTAATAGTAATGCTGGGCAACGGATCACTGCTGGCTGCAGTCTTTTACTGCATTGGGGAGAACTAATGGATATTTCAATGCTGTCTCCCATTTACTTTCTCTTCAGCTCCATCCCTCTGTATCCCAAAAATCCCTCCTTTCCTCCCTCCAACCCCTCTCTCTGTCACACACTCTCACACTCTCTCTCACACTCCCTCACTCTCGCTGATGGTTCCAGCTCCGCAGGTCTCGGTGAGGCCATAGCCCTGGCCCACGGGGCAGCAGAAGCAGACATTAATGAAGCGCTGGGTGGCGGCAG